>NC_138864.1:6806600-6970016 GCF_965194805.1 Balaenoptera borealis | reverse complement strand
CACATAGAAGTGATATCATATGATATTTGTCTTTCTCTGTCTGACTTAATTCACTTAGTATGATAATTTCTAGGTTCATCCATGTTGCTGCAAATGGCATTATTTCATTCTTTTTTATGGCTGAGTAATATTCCATTGTAAAGCCAGCTTTATTAGTACCCAGAAATAAAAATGTAGTTTACTTGGAAAGTATATTTATTTCCTAAAAATGATAAAAATGATTTTTTCCTGAAAGTACTTCTGGGAGGTAATGCTAATGGCAGTTGGACTGCTCAGAGACTGGGCTTCTAGCCGAGACCTATGGTTGATTAATGAAGGATCCCATAACCAGTCTCTCTGCCTTGACTTTTCCATCTGTATAATGGGCTGATATCTGGTCTTCCTAATAGAGGTTGAAGGATGCACTGGTTAAAACTTCAGACTCTGGAAACAAATTGTCTGTAATCTGAGAAAGGTGTGCCCAGACTCCTTATCTATAAAACAGGAATGGCAGTACCTCCTCACAGTGTTATTGTGAGGAATAAATGAATTAATACTACACAGTCCTTAGACCAGTGCAATATATGTTTCCTACTTCATCTTTATTTCTATAAGTTTAAAGGAAAAAATATGTAATGAATAAGAATAAAGCATAAAAATTATAAAAAATATGATGTAGGTATAAGGTTTTTAACAAGAACAAAAGAGAATTAATTTATATCTACTTATCAGGGTAGAGGATGAAACCCAGGTGTCATTCCTAAGTCTTGTGTTGGCCAATGAAGTGAACAGTGATGGTTTGAGGCCTCATCTGAACCCTATTAGCTGTTTTTCCCCACTTTAAATGACCTCTTTCATTTTACAACTAATGCATAGAGAGGTGATATTATAGAAAAAATTAGGAAGTGCAAAGAAGTGAAAATAGCAAAACAAATGTCATGGTACCCATCACCCAGAGATCATTGTTACTGAATCTTTGCCTTGTCTTTCTAGACTGTTTTGTGATCTATTGCTATAATGCATACTTCTCTTATAAACGGTATTTCTCAAAACAAATAATATTTCAAACTTTGTTTTCTTAAAATGTCTATATTGAGCATTTTGGAACATCAACTTATATAAATTTAAAATATATTTATTCTTTTACATGTAGCTGTCCAGTTTTTCCAGCACCATTTATTGAAGAGACCGTCTTTTCTCCATTGTATAGTCTTGCCTCCTTTGTTGTAGATTAATTGACCATAGGTGTGTGGGTTTATTTCTGGGCTTTCTATCCTGTTCCATTGGTCTATATTTCTGTTTTTTGTGCCAGTACCATACTGTTTTGATTACTGAGCTTTGTAGTATAGTCTGAGGTCAGAGAACCTGATTCCTCCAGGTCTGTTTTTCTTTCTCAAGATTGCTTTGGCTATTTGGGGTCTTTTGTGTCTCCATACAAATTTTAAAATTATTTGTTCTAGTTCTGTGAAAAATGCCATTGGTAATTTGATAGGGATTGCATTGAATCTGTAGGTTGCCTTGGGTAGTATAATCATTTTGACAATATTGATTCTTCTTAATAACCTAAATGGGAAAAAAATTTGAAAAAGAATATATATATATATATATATATATATATGTATGTATGTATAACTGAAACACTTTGCTGTATACCTGAAACCAATACAGCATTGTAAATCAACTATAGTCAAATATAAAATAAAAATTGCTTTTAAAAAGTATATTTAACCAGTACTGGTATAACATTGTTTTAGTACCATCATTTATTGAAATTCTCTCTTTTTGACCTGTGGTTAGAATATCTTACATACGTTTGCCATTATAAATTGCGTTGTACTGAGTATCTTTGAACCTCCCACAATGCATTCCTGTGGGATTGTTTCTTTAGGATAAATTCCTAGAAATGGAATTCTGATGTCAGATGCTTTGGGCCAGAGTGCCCCAGCACATTGCTCTGCAGGAGAAGTTAAACATTGAGGGCTCATGTGGCCTCTCTGTGGCTCCTCGCTCTGGAAGAGGGCAGGCGGGAGCAGAGCGAGGTGGGGAGGGGCAAGGCCCTGGGAGCCAGACACACGTGCTCCGCATCCCCGCTCCGGGCTTCGGGGGAGCTAGGATCTTCCTGACACTCAGTGTTCTCAACTGCAAAATATTTTGAATGAAGTGAGCTTCCTAGGCGTATTATTAGCATAGGTCCTGATGCTGAGTAAATACCAGTTCTTATTATATAATGCCCAGGGCCTCTGTAAAATAAGATTCTTATATATAAGTAAGGAACATATAAATAAATGTGTGCATGTATATGCATACACATAAACATACACATGCATATGCACATGCACATACATATACATATATGTACTTGTACATACAACACCTGTGTACCTAAATATAAAATAAAACACCTACACAAAGTAAGGTCAGTTGCCTCCCCTGAGTAATGTGGAGGAGACAAGAATTTCTAAAAATGTTTGTCAGAGTGGGTGATTTATTGACAGGTGTTTAGGAATCTACAAGGTGAATTGAGAATTCAAAGCACAGGCAGAAATAAGGTGAAAACAGGGGGGGAGCAGGTGGCGTGTTAAAATACCATCAGTCATAGCCCCTGCCACTAAACTGCCACCTCCGTCCACAGTGCCCGTGTCTGTGGGTGTTGGTCTGGTGGATTTTCTGGCTACTTTAGTACCTCCTCATGTAGTCCTATCACATCCTCAATACCGTGGACCCATGGACTCCAGATCCTCAGCTGGTTGTGGATCCAGAGCTGGGGCAGTGGTTTCAGCTAGAGCAATGCAGACCCCTTAATTAGCTGGGATTTGTAACCCAGTCAATGGTTCAGAAAGGACTGGTCCAAGCAAAGTCTACCACCCCAGCCCACTCCCAGGAGGGGAAACACATTTTAGGCTGTTTCTTTCCAGGAACACTTACTTTCAAAAATGCGTCCTCCATAGACCATAGACTGGCGGTTGCCGAGGGGGAGGAGGGTGGGGGAGGGATGGAGCAGGAATTTGGGATTAGCAGATGTAAGCTTTTATGTATAGAATGGATCAACCACAAGGTCCTAGTGCATAGCACAGGGAACGATATTCAATATCCTGGGATAAACCATAATGGAAAGAGTATAAAAAAAGAATGTATATATACATATCACTGAATCACTTTGCTGTACAGCAGAAATTAACACAACATTGTAAATCAACTCTACTTCAATTAAAAAAATGATGCATCCTCTACTTTTCTTAGTTGTCCATTTTCTCTATGTTGAAGAGCGCTAATATATTGATTTTTTAAAATTGAAGTAGAGTTGATTTACAATGTTTCAGGTGTACAGCAAAGTGATTCAGTTGTACACACACATACATGTATATGTATATATATGTATATATTCTTTTTCAGATTCTTTTCCGTTTTAGGTTATTACAAGATACTGAATATAGTTCGCAGTGCTATACAGTAGGTCCTTGTTGTAATATATTGATTTTTAAAAGTTTGTGCAACTCAGAAGGCCTTAAGCACTTAGAAGACTGGACAATTAAGAGGAAAGGTCCTTAGGAGCTGCTGGCCATTGACAGGTGACTTATTAACTTTGGGCTGGAAGCTGCCACCTCATTCAGTCCTTCCTGTTCTCGCCTTTCAAGGAGGAAGATGAAGGCTCGTGCTCCCCCGCCTCCCGGGAGGCCCACCACTCCCAGCGTGCACAGAGGACAGAGACCTCCCCGCGATGCGTCCCCCAGCCCCCCGCGGAACCCGCTCGGCAGGACGGAGACGCTGGACGGCAGGGTGGTGGCCATGACCGTGGTGCTGCCTAGCGGGCTGGAGAAGACGAGTGTGGTCAACGGCAGGTAAGGGCCCCGCGCGGCGAGGAGGGCTCTGCCGCCCAGTTTGCAGATCCACCGAGACCTGAGGCGTGGGCGCATCCCCCCGCGTTGGGCTGGACCAGGGCCTCGGGGTGTAAATCTGGGCCTAGTGACAACCTGCAGTGTCGCAGGCGGCCCGGCTGCGTGCCAGCTGGGCCACCATGTGCACCCTCATCCTTGGGACTGCAGCTCACTCCTGTTAGAGGTGGGCTCAGAAGGAAGGGGGCTCTCAGGCCCATAAGCACCTCCAAGGAGGTGACCACCACCACAGGTGGGGCCGGCATCCTTGGCCCTGAAGTTGCACAGCCGGGGGGCAGCCCCCCCGAGTGACCATCCTCGGGTCCACTTACGGACTGACTCTCGGAAGTATGAGTACCGTCAGTTATCAATTTTCCAAATGGAAACAATGCAGGTTTAGATGAAGGAATAAAATCCGACCCGTGGAGTTGACACTGACGGGAATCGATTTACAGACCCTCGATTCCCACCCGCACCCTCATTGGGAGCTGATCTGCCTGCGAAGGTGCCTGTGGCCGAGCTCAAACTCTGGTTCTTCTTTCCGTCGCTTCCCAGTCGTAAGAGGCAGGACGGAAGCATTGGTAATACTCCACTAAGAGTATGAAGGGTGTTATTACCCATAGAATTTCTAACTTGATGTTTGATATTTATCAAAATAGATCGTAATTATACTGTTTGAGCAATTCTGCATTACTGTTATTAACTCAATCCATAATAAAAAATTTTAACAAAACCACAGGAAACAATTCCATTTACATGTTTAGACATTTTATTGTGCAGAATATGATAGAGTGATCAATTATAAAAACATTCAAGCTTAAAAATAGTTTTGTATAATTCTGAGGCAGGAGTGAATGGGAGTCATATTTCTAGGAAGCCAAGGAAGGTAGGAAATGATATGAAATATTTAAATCTTAAAAAACCGTTTGCTCGAGTATTTTAAAAATGGATAATGGTGGAAATCACATCACTCTGGGTGTTTTTATTCTTGTGGGTACATTGAAAATAGTGATACAACAGTTTTTGTTTTTTTTTTTTTTAAGATTTTTTTTGATGTGGACCATTTTTAAATTTATTTATTTATTTATTTATGGCTGTGTTGGGTCTTCGTTTCTGTGCGAGGGCTTTCTCTAGTTGTGGCAAGCGGGGGCCACTCTTCATCGTGGTGCACGGGCCTCTCACTGTCGCGGCCTCTCTTGTTGCGGAGCACAGGCTCCAGACGCGCAGGCTCAGTAATTGTGGCTCATGGGCTCAGTTGCTCCGCGGCATGTGGGATCTTCCCAGACCAGGGCTCGAACCCATGTCACCTGCATTGGCAGGCAGATTCTCAACCACTGTGCCACCAGGGAAGCCCGATACAACAGTTTTATGTTAAAATCTTAGTATTCTGATTCTACCCGATATTACATCCTTTGCAACTATTAAATTTTATAAGGAAAATTCCAGGTGACAATTTACTGGCAAAGGGGTACATAGGTTTTTAAAATTATTTTATGGGCTATGTGTACAAAAATTTAAGGAATGTTTCTCCAGGCAGTGATATGTACCTGGAGTACAACATCTTGAACTCTGAAAGGGGATGCAAAGCAGCTTTCCAGAGTGTTACCAGCAGGGAGCACCGGGGTGTGGGGCTCTGGTGGGGCTCCTCCCCGTGGCCATCAGCCCACCAGCAGAAGACTCTGGAGCCAAAAGTTAGGACTTACCGTGATCCCTGTGGCCTAGACCCGCAGAAGGCAGTAGCTTCTGTGCGCAGGGTTCACGCAAGAGATATTCAGGTTTCTAAAGTGTCTGTGTTTCTTGTTTACCAGAGGGATCTTTGTTCTAAATACGCTTTTCCCACTTAACTTTAACTTGAGAAGCAGGCCATATTATCATAGGTTTACAAACTACCTTAATAGACGAGTGTAATTTTATTAGTGACTGTATTACAGTTGACTCACCATTCTTATATTTTTGGCCCAATTTCTAGTTACAGTTGTAAAAAAAACACTTTAGTGAAGTGTGATTAACATATAAAAACTGTCCATATTTCATGTGTACAACTTGAGTTTGTGGCTAAGTGTACACCTGTGAAACCATGACTTCTTTGTCTAGTTACATATCTTTTAAGAAAATGGACTCATGGGTCATGTCTTAAATAATACACAGGTCCGATCTTACAGGTGCATGAGGAGAGACAGAATGCCCACTTGTAAATTAAAAATATTATTTTGAAAAATGTTTTCAAACTGAACACATTCTTCCGAGTTCATCTTTAATTTTCTTTTTCTTTCAAAGTAGAAGTTATCACTGTGCCATTTTGCAGTGCAGCAGTGAGAATAGGTTCAGCTGTAGAGATTAAGTATTAAAATACTTTTCTCTTTTCTAAGTAGTAAATACTCATCCCTTCCCCAAGGGTTTCCTGCAGCAGCCTCTGGTCTCCCTTAGCGGCTTGTAACTTGCTGACGCTGCAGCTTCTTGCTTTGGGAATTGGTTTTATGTGTCCTACTCTTCAATAATACAAGAGTGGGCCGAAGTCACATTCCTGACCCTTGCTGAAACCAGATCTACTAAACGTTTATCAGTGTGGTTTCTCTCTTCCATTTTATCAGAGAACATGTCCACCTTTAGGATAAGCAAGTCGTTTATAATTTACAGTCAGCACCTTAACCACCTTTCCAAACGTGAAAGATTCTCACAAGGAAAACACATTAGTACTTGGAGTCTGATGATTCCATTCTGCATATGACAGTGATTTTTCTTTCTCTCTTTTTTTAAAGTTTCCTTTGGATTTAGAAACATAAGTAGAAGTCTCAGTATGTTCTTCGATGAGACATGGGAATGGGTGTTCTGGAACTTTCTTAAGGAAGATGCTCTGGTGCCCTTTTAGGATGGGTGCTACCAACACTGCTCAGGGCCACTGCAAGGAGACCGCTGGTCCCATCAGTCTAACTCGGGGACAAGTCAAGAGAAGGTCTTTGAAGAGAAAATGCCCTTTGCCAAAAGGGAGCTTCATAAATGGTGTCAAGCAATCGAGATTTGGGTCCGTGTCATTCTGATGTGGTAAATTAACTCATGTCCAGTTGGCATGCAAGCCCAAGGGGCCCAGGACAGGAGAAGGCAAGCCTTTCCTTCTCAGGATAGAGGAAATCTCTCTCCATGTTCAGTCCTGCGATTCTGCCTCTGTGGGCTGTCAGACCCCATTTATAATAGCCAAGTTTACAACCGCGCGTGGATTTGCAGGTTCCCGGCCTGGTAAAACAGCACAGGACTCCCATGGCACAGGTATCGTCCTCCGAATCCCTTCTGGAGAGAGTTCACCCGTTCCGAGATGAAGGGGAGGGGAGGGGTGAGCGAGCCCAACCCTGGTCTCTCCTCCATCACCTGCCCATCAAGGTGCTGGCCACGCTCCCTACAGAGAAAGCAGGTGTGTGGTTGGCTTGCAGCTTCAGCAAGGCCCCGTGGCCTGAACCCTGCTCCCTGTGAGCTCATGGCTCCAGGGCCTGAAGGAAGCTGGCTCTTCTCCAGCACCAGTGTGTGAAGGGGGTGAAGCTGGAAAGGGCAGTTTTGATGCTGGAGATGCTGCCAGAAGAGGACCATTCTCCAAATAACAGGCTTGGTTTAACTTGATTTACATTTCCACTTAAAGGATACCGTTTTTTAAAAGACTTTATTTTTCAGAGCAGTTTTAAGTTCACAGCAAAATTGAGAGGAAAGCAGCAATATTTCCCATATACCCCCTGCCCCTATGTGCACCCAACCTGCCCCGTTATCCACATCCCCCGCCAGAGTGGTACCTCTGTTCTAACTGATGCACCTACACTGACATGCCATCATCCCCCAAAGTCCATGGCTTACATCAGGGTTCAGTCTCGGTGCTGTACATTCTCTGGGTCTGGACAGATGTATCATGACATGTATCCACCAGTATAGTATCATGCAGAGTATTTTCACTGCCTTAAAAATCCTCCCAGAGAAAATTCCTGGGACACAAGCCCTTATTGGTGACATTAACTAGAGGTGAATCTCGTTGAACATCATTCACTGGTCCTAATTCACCATTTCTAGTGACTACCTCCCAAATGTTTCTGCCTTATTGAGGCTTTGTTTGTTTGGGCTAAATCTAAGAGAAGCTAAAAAAATTACTGTCACATGCAGAATGTCATCAACAGCCTCCAGTTACTAAGTTTCTTTATGAGAATCTTTCCTATGAGGAAATAGCCTGGTTAAGGGGCAGACCATAGATTATCAATTCCTTGCTTATCCTGTGAAAAGATGCTGTTATGGTTTTGGATTTGGTGCTAAACTAATCGTCCTGAGAGGCAGTCTCATTTTGTGAGATCCCGATAGACTAAAAAAATGAAAATGATCATTTATTCATTGAGCAAAATACATATTGAACACTTAGCTTTCATGAGACACCAGGAGGAGGACATCCCAGCAAATAGAAGGAAATAAATAGCATTTGCAAAAGGACCAGTTTGTGCAAGAAGGCGGAAGTGCAGTGCTGCTGGAACCCGGATTGAGAAGGAGAGATGCGCGGCCTGGACACGAGGGCTGGCCGGGTCCCAGCGTGTATCCTGGAAGCCATCCTACGGCTCCACTTGCCGCTAACAAGACTGCACGTGCCACTGGGGATGCAAGGTTCCACCCCAGCGCTAGGCAAGTCAGGAGAAAGCTGGTGCATCTGAACGTTAATTTAACTTACGCATAGTGAACAATAGTCCTACATTAAAGGTAGCATGCAAATTTCACGTGCGTTTTAAAAATAAGCACAGACAGGGAACTTTAAAGATATCCGGGCTGTGTCCCAGGTCCCCCAGGGGGCTGGTTGACTTACCTGCCAAGTGAGAAGCACATAGAAAAACCTGCTCCTGTATGACCTGGATACAGGAGGCTCTAGATTCTCAAGTCAGATGACCTCCAAGATAGCGGTCAAAGATGCTGAGGTTGGAGTTAAGAAAAACACAAGTTTCTGTGGTCAGAACCTAAACAGAAGGCACCGCTTTATGAGATGGCCCGTCCACACCTGTCCAGGTAACCGCTCACGACATCCCATGCCGCCAGGATAACGGTCAGGCTGCAGCCTCTGAAATCCCTCTCTCCAGGTCAAGGTGTTCCAACTAGCAGTGTGTTTTAAACAGTTTTACAAGTTGGACGCCTTTGGAGAAGGCACGTCCCTCCAATCGGCAAAACTCCCTCTCTCCCTCTGGTCACGTACTCAGACCCCCTGCAGGCTGGGGCAGCTGCCTGGCCCCCGGTGACATTTAGGTTTTGTGAGGATGTGACCAACTCTCTGATTTGGTGCCGTCGTCCTGATGACCGGGCTTCTGACGTGTGCCTGAGATGCAGGCACCCCTGGTCATTTTGCTGTGGCTTGTTCCCTCGTGCCTCGTTGATGGGCTCAGGACCTAAGCGGCCATAAGACTGAATTTTTGCCATTGACCCTGGCCTCATACCCAGAGCCCAGCCTCTGGGCGATAGACCCACTCTGGGCAGGCCCTGCTAGCATCTTGCCATGTCCCGCTTCTGTGTTGCCAGGTGAAGCTGCCAGACTGGACTTGCTCTAACTCTGTAACACCAGAGTCTGCCTTACCCAGGGCTCGGCCCACCTGCTGGCCTTGATCCCACACAAGAAACTAGGCCCGTTCAACCAGTCTGTGATTTGACAGTGCACGCAGATTGTTTGTTTTAACGTTGTATCTGGAAGTAGCGACCTTAACGTGATTTGTACACTTGACACTGTGGCACCTTTTAATCCAGTCATTGCTAGGTACTCAATGCTCATTTCATGAGTACCGAGGGTGCAGTAGTTTTTCAGTGTGGCCCCAGACCAAGAGCCGCTGCATCACCTGGGAACTTGTGAGAAATGCAAATTTCCTGCCCAGGCCTAGTGAATGAGAAACCCCGGGGTGGGACCAGCGATCTGGGCTTTAACACGCTTGAACTTCCGGAACACACGTTAGACTTTGAGAACCCCTGCTGCTGTGTGTGCCATGGCTCTGCCAGATGTCAGCGTATCCGGATGAGCCCGGGATCCCCGAGAGTGAGCCCAGGGTCTCACCAGCATGATGGCAGCAAGAGGGAGTCGTAGGTTAGTGTAAGCATCTCAGTGAGCCCCAGCAGCCCGGCCAAGGCAAGCTTTGTGATTTAGATGGAAGCGCCCTCCCTCGGAGAAGGAAGAGGTCCATCCATCAGCCCAGCCGGATGGAAATGGGACTTGGCCTCTCTGACTCCCATGTGGTTCCCAAACAGCCTGGTCCCCACGTGCCCTCTGCATTTAGGGAGCGCAGGATTGGCATGGGCTGTTCCCTGCCCTGTCCAGCTCTCTGCCAGGATTTCAAAAAGAACCACACCTGAAAGAAGACCAGGTTTTTCTTATGGAAACCACCGACTCACACAAACCATTTTTTGGAAATCTCTACATATTTGTAAAGTAATATTTTTTAAAGAAAGAATTAGAAAAATTCTACTCACTTTCTAAATTTAAAAATAAATTTAATAACTCAAAAATAACTTAATAGAGGAGGGAAATCCCTTTTTCTGCTGTAAGAATAGTGTTTTGTTTAGATTTAAACCCAAGTGATCTTTCTCTTTAAGTTTGAAGTATCATTATAACGTAATCGATAAATATCCAAAGTAAAGGATAAAATTTGAAATTATTCCCATCTGTTTTCTTTGTGCTGTTGATGTCAAGTACTGCAGGAATAATACCGAAGATGCTCAAGATGGGCAGAAATTACCTGTAGATGTGTTCAGTATTGAATTTTTGAATGTGTAATGCTCAAGGAAGGCTGCAATCTGCATGTTCTTTTAATCACCCTTAAAAATGTGAAATCTTTCTGACAGACCAAATGAGAATTAGAGCTATATTTTATTTCCTTTGAATTCCCACAGCTGGGCACACAGTAGGGCCTAATGTCTAAGTGAATGGGTGAATGAGTGAGGAAAAGAAGCTTATATACTGTATAAAATACTTTTCTGTGCCTAAAAAAAAAAAAGTGCCGAAAAATAAATTTCATCCTTACTTTGGGAGCACTTCAGATTCATTCGGGGAACAGAGATTAAAAAGTTGGAAGGAAAAGGATATTTGAGGAGCAATGGAGAGAAACCCCAAAGATCTGTGTCATTACCCACCCACCACCCCTGTTACTGTGCTTTGGGGTAACCAGTCCTCTTCGTTACTACCTTTTACTCTTCCCTTGAACTTGGGACTTGGGATTACAGAGAGGGAGGCAGAGACCCTGATAATGGTGTCTGTCTTTGTCTTAGTTCAGGCGGTCTTACAAATGCCAGAGATGGGGCAGCCTGAACACAGACATTTACTCCCCACAATCTGGAGGCTGGAAGCCCAAGGTCAAGGTGACGGCAGGTGATTTCATGCTGAGACCTCTTCCTGGTCATAGGCGGCCACTGTCCTGCTCTGTGCTCACACGACCTCCTCTCGGTGGGTTTGTAGGGACAGCGAGCTCTCAGTGTCCCTTCTTCTGAGGACACGAATCCGATCAGATTAGCGCCCACCCTTATGACCTCATTTAACCCTAACTGCGTCCTTAGAGGCCCCATGCCCAGACACAGTCACACTGGGAGTTGGGGGATCAGTGTGAATGTGGGGGGAGATGATTTTGTCCATAGCATCATGCACACAGGGGGACCACTGAGACCGGAGGCCGTGCTTGGGGTCCTTAGCAATGATGGTGTGGTCAGTTTCTTTAATTCACCTGAGTCTTCCTTGACACTCTGAGAGTGTCTGATTGCCTAGTGTTCTTCTTTGTAAGACTGCAGAAACTTTCTGGGGCAATCCCCTGAGGGTACTGCTTTAAACGAGTATATCTTGGTACTTGCTGGGAGCCGGATGGGGTCCAGCCACATCCAGGCAGAGATGCTCTGCCCTGAGCCACGGAAAACGTCTCACCACATACAACCGCAAACAGCAAAGACAGGATCCAATTCACTCATTTATTCAGTAAACACTTCTCACTCACCATGTTCCTGGCGCTGTACTCAGTGACTTAGGGGTGACGTAAGACTCACTGGTGGATGGACAATCCTTTTGGCCTCACCGAGGAGGAGACCGGGGCAGAGAGGCAGGTCTGAGCAGTGGTGAGGGTGGTCCTAGGATGCCTCTGGAGTCCCTTCATCGAACCAGCTTCGGGGGGAAAGATGCCCGACCCCTCATCAAAGGGCCAGCGCATCAGAGACGGTGCTGGTCGTCCTGGGGGCAGGTGGGAGTCACGGAGGGGAGTCCGGCTCCCGAGGTGATGAGGGGGTGCAGGAATAACCAGGCAGCCACCTCCCGTCTCCGGAAAGTCCTCTCCTGTGGCCCAGTGGCCCCGGGACCTGCTGAGGCCCTGTGGGGGGCATGCAGGACTGCCTGGCTAGAAGTTCTCATCCTCTGCAGGCTGAGGTCCGGTGAATCCAAACCCCCAGGGACCACACAGCAGCTCGGATCCTCCATGACTGCCATCAGGTGCTGCCACTGTGCTGTGGTTTCCTCTTCCTTCTGGGTGGCTTTTTCCAGTAGCATCAAGGACAGAACTGGCTGGCTCTTTTGGAGTTTGGTGGCTTAAAATGCCAGCCAATAGCCACTTCCATGGTGCGATGGAAGTGGCAGAAAGGCCAGCCAACTCTCACCCCATTTTCTGAGGACACCGTCCAGAAAAGCTTGTGCTGGAAAGTAGGTCCTCAGATCATGCTTTAAATGGGCCTGGGGAGGAATCACTGGAGTGGAAGGCCCTGCAGGAAACGCGAAATGAGCTCATGCTTTGGGACCCAGGTCCTCACGTTTGGCCTTGCGCTGTGTGTCCAGCTTTTTCAACACGGCCCGGGTCAGTCTGCATTAGGATATGGGGTCTGTCACTCTCTGTAGCCACAGAGGGAGGCCTGCAGAACAGACAGCTTTCAAAGCCTGAGTTCTCCTCACGTCCTAAACCTCCTTGCTTTCCTGCAGAAACCCTCTGTCGTGGCTCGGGTTCCAGCCCGGGAAGAGATGCTGTCCCCTTGGCTGAAGTGGTAATGGCCTCTGTGCCCTTTGAACAATTTAAGCACGTACCGTGACGGGTATGGCGTTGAGTTTTATTATCATGGTCTTACAGTGGTTTTGTTTTGTTTGTGCTTCCCCCTTCCCCAAATAGTAAATTTGAGGAAATAGGCCTCCAGCATCATAGAATTTTCTGCTTGGGAATTCCTTCCCTCCCCTACTCCCACCAAACATTTTGTTGAGAAACGCTTCCACCCTCAGGTGTTGAAAACGTCACTGCAGCTTCATCATTAAAGAGCTTTCACTGGGCAGAGCCGAGTCCTACGTTAGGGTCACGGAAGAGTGAGGGCAGCAGGGTGGGTACCGATCGGCCAGTTGTGGAGGAGATCCACTCGATACACAGGGTAGAGGTTTGGGCGCCCAATTCTTTATCCGGACAGGAACCAAATACTACATCACTCCTCAGCTAGTCCGTGCGAGAATAAGTCCCAGCTTCTGTTAATGGCGAGGAGAGTTTATTCTCTGTGATGCAGGAAAACCCCTCCAGCCCCAGAGCTGGCCTGCTCCCTTTCAGAAGGTCAAATTTGATGTTTCAAACATGTTACCAATTACTGAATTAGAAGAACAGAAGTTTACATCAGTAGCTTTGGTGTTCTTCCTGGTTTAACATTCTAAGATTAATTCATATCTTTGTTTGAGAATTTATCCTTATTGGTTTACTTGGTGGCAATAGACTGTGGGTGGAGGTAAGAGAGGGGAAGTGACAGTCAACATCGTATGGGACCAGGGTCCCAACCCCAGCTCCACCCCCTCATGGGAACTGGGGGATAGCGGTCCCCACCCCCCAGGCTTGGTGAGGGTAAGTGGGAACAGTGTGACCTGCACAGAATGGCTCTGGGCCGTGGAGGAAACATAGTACGTGGTAACAAGGAAGAGGTCGCTATTTTAGCATCGTTAGAAGTCTGTTTTCTGTGCTGAGGCTTTTCCATGGAGTTTCGTGTCTTGGAGTCTTTGGTGATGTCACTGCCTGTTCTGATGCATTATGCTTGTCGTTGAGAGAAAGATGATCTTTATCCCGGAGCCGAGGGAATCAGAGCTGACAGCGTCATTAGCCAGCACGCCCACCCGCGTGGCCCATGTGAGGGCTAGCGCTGCCCTGTCCCCACCACGTGTCCTTTCAGAGTCCCCGGGAGCCAGGGGGGTGATGAGCCCCCTAAACGTCCCAGGTGATTCCAGGGTCCCCTGGTTAAGGCATAGGCTGTTACCTAATTACTTCCTGGATATCGGGTGGGAGGAAGTATTGTCATGGAGATGGCTGGGAAATGTTTTGTATCCGCTAGTTCATTATTGATATTTTTAGCAAGTGAATGGGAAATAGGGTACTCTGCAGCTTTGCCTGTGGTTTCACAGTTCAGTGTCAGGGCCCCCGCAGCTCACAGCCCTCAAGGTGAGTGATGACCGAATGGTGGGCGGAAGCTGGCACCTGTGCCTTTACAGGTGCACCATGAGTCCCAGGTCTACACAGCCCTGAGCACCAGACACCTGGAAAGCATCACTATGACCTGAAATTATTGCCGTGCCAGTTCCTGATTAAGAAATAGATCACAGGGAAGGACGTACGCTTTCGTGAGGTGTTTATGCACCACTGCTCAGGAAATGTGTAGGAAAAGCGAGGTCAGCTTGAAATATACAGACGTTCTGCCAGGTGAGTATAAACGATGGAAATGAGATTATTTCATTCTTTGGGACAATCTGAATTGTTTTTGGCTCCCTTAGTAAATAATGATCTGTGATGGGAGACATTATAAAAATTATTAAAAATTTTAAAATTTAGAAATTATAAAAATTCAAATAAGGTAATTTTCTTCATTTTTTTGTCTTGAAAAAGCATACTTTTTAGCTAAAAAGAAAGCTATTGTCTTCTTCAACTTAAAATTTCAGTGTTTAAGATACACTATATTTGTGAATAACTGAAAATTTAATGCCTTATGCCCATATGTTAATATCATTTGTGCTGACCTTATAGGATTCAGGTCAACGTATCCATGGGTTTAAGTAGAAATGTAAATATTTTCCCAGCTATTCTGATTTTGATGGTGCTTTCAGTAGCGTTTATTAGTATTGAAAGTGTTAAGATATCACTGTGCAGTCATGCTTGAGGAATTAACGAGAAGCTGTTTTCTTTCTTCCTACGGATGGCCAATTTGCTTATTCACCCACTGGTTCATTTGTCTTAACCCACTCAGCTAGCAGAAGGGAGAGTGCAAACATTCCCCATGACCGTGATTTGTTTCTCTCTTTCAGTCACGCGATGATGGACCTACTGGTTGAACTTTGCCTTCAGAATCACCTGAATCCGTCCAACCATGCCTTGGAGATCCGGTCTTCAGAAACTCAACAGCCTTTGAATTTTAAGCCAAATACTTTGGTTGGGACCCTGAATGCGCATACCGTATTTCTGAAAGAAAAAGTTCCTGAAGCGAAGGTTAAGGCTGGCCCCGCTAAGGTGCCTGAGGTCAGTAGCACGAGGGACCCTTTGTCATAGAAGGCCATACGCAGTTCCCTGTGACCCAGGGTGCTGGAGGTGCTGAGGAGGGGCTGGCGGAGCCCCTGCTGTATAAGTAACGCACGCTGCAGTTGAGGTTTCCACTTGCGTGGTGGGCTAAGTTAGACCCTAAACTGAGTTTACTTTAGGAGACCGAAGTTCACCTCATTGAATAATGTTGTGTAGCATTGCTCCTTTAGATACCAAAGAAGAGGAACCAGTCTAGAGCAGAGCCATCCACCAGAACTTTCTGCAAAGATGGAAATGGTCTATAATTCTGCCCTCGGCAAGGTGACAACCACTGATTACATGTAGCTGCTGAGCATGTGAAATGCAGCTAGTGTGATGGAAAAACCACTTTTCATTTCTTAATTTTCATTGAAATAACCACAGGTAGCCAATGTCTACCCTCTTGGACTAGTCCTGAAGGTTCTAGCTGAGTTCTGGAGGCCTTCCTATCCACGGCAGAGGTTGGAATATGTAGACGATGTAAACGTCTTCCTAGAGAGAGGAATCAGAAAGGGGTTCCCTTTTGAAATACTAATGTCAGAAATACTCATTGCAATTTGGATACTATTTTATGCATAGATTCCAGGCTTTTGAGTATTGATTAAAGGTAACTCCAGCAGCTTATTGTACTTTTTAATAAGGCTTTGTTGTGGATCTTTCCTCTCCAGTTGAAAGCAATGCTATTTCATTCTTTTAGATTATTGTAGTGCCTACTAAATTTCCCCATTTTTAAACATGGTAGTTTGGCCAACGGGTCATGTCCTCTAGGTTTAAGTGGTTAATAACTTTTCATGGGTGCTGTCTATACTTTGAGTTTTCCCTAATTCTTCAATTAAAATCACTGTTTAAGGAAATAAACCCTTTTTATATTCTGTGGCTTTTCTTGCCATCTTGAACCCCAGCTGCAAATCCCAGGGGCAGGTGAGCCCAAGTTAATATATGACTCCAGTTTAAGAAACATGGAAAAGATCCATGGTTCCATTTTTCCTCCTAAAATTCATCAAACCCTGGCACTCAGACTGGAAAGGGGTGAGATAAATCTCAGTCAGTTTTTTTTTTATTCAATACACATTTACTGTGTCCACTCCCCAGGATCTTAGAACAATGTGGGTGATCAGTAAAGACCAAACAGAAGTTGACTGCATGAAACTTCAGTCTATTACATTTTTGATGGGTCACTTTATCTGTAGACATGTATAATCAGCTTTAGTCAAATTGATTTTTTTTTATTATGATGTCTATTATTATATGCCTATTATATTTGTATGTCTAGTGTATGTTATATTTTTCTAGCTTAAAATGCATATGTGTGTAGTGTATATATGTCAATATTCACATAAATATATGATACTAGATATTAATATATTTATGTGGGTATTCTGGCTTCTTAAACAAAAATTTGTTGTCCTGTTTTGTGAGGTTTTTCTTTTTCCTTTAAATTGGATTGTTCACAAGAGTTCCAAACCACTTCCCTTTAAAAAATATATTAGTGCCTTGTGTTCAGGTCTGTTTAGAATCCTTGAAAGACAGTGTGTATATTAGATTCCAAATTGAGACCCTCACTGCTGTCCATTTCCCCATGTTGGTGGCAGTTTGTTCATTAGCAAAAGAGATTGGAAGGTAAATTTATTTTTCCAGGCATTTGCCGTTCCTGTTCAGTGTGCCCTTTCCCCCACGACCCACTGAATTTTGGAAGAAAGACCCGGTGCACACAAAATCGTGCCCTGCTCCATCCTAGTATACACCCAGCTGTGGGAAGATGCGCTCACGGAATTCTGCCCGCCGTGTCTTGCAGAAGACGGTGCGCCTGGTGGTGAACTACCTGCGCACGCAGAAAGCGGTGGTGCGCGTGAGCCCCGAGGTGCCCCTGCAGAGCGTCCTCCCCGTCATCTGCGCCAAGTGCGACGTCAGCCCCGAGCACGTGGTGCTCCTCCGGGACAACGTGGCCGGCGAGGAGCTGGAGCTCTCCAAGTCCCTCAACGAGCTGGGGATAAAGGAGCTCTACGCCTGGGACAACAAGAGAGGTGAGGCCACCCGGGGTCCCCGGCGTGGCGCCGCTGGCTCTCCGCGCGTGCGTCGTAGCGCAGAGCGGTGGGGATGGGCGTTTGCAGGCCTCTCCGATTCTGTCCAAACCAGAACGGGAGTGGGCGGGAAATAAAATACATGCACTGTAGTTGTACCTCTTTCCCCCAGTCGTGAGCATGCTCGTTACCCCTTGTCTCCTGTGAGCTTCCATGAGATAACGTAAAAAGGGGAAAGGTGAGAATACCGGAGCTTCTCTGGGATACGTAAAAAGGGGAAAGGTGAGAATACCGGAGCTTCTCTGAGATACGTAAAAAGGGGAAAGGTGAGAATAATGGAGCTTCCATGAGATACGTAAAAAGGGGAAAGGGGAGAATACTGGAGCTTCCATGAGGTACGTAAAAAGGGGAAAGGTGAGAATACCGGAGCTTCCCTGAGATACGTAAAAAGGGGAAAGGTGAGAGAATACCGGAGCTTCTCTGAGATACGTAAAAAGGGGAAAGGTGAGAATACCAGAGCTTCTCTGAGATACGTAAAAAGGGGAAAGGTGAGAATACTGGAGCTTCCATGAGATACGTAAAAAGGGGAAAGGTGAGAATACTGGAGCTTCTGCTCTAAAAGAACTTCTCAGAAGCCACGTGTGAACCGTATTCTCCTGGATTTCCTTTTCAGTTGCCATTAAATACTCCCAAGTCTCAAACGTTGCTCGTAATCGAAACCAGTGGCAAAATGCAGTTAGCTATTCCCTAAACCTGCCCAAATGCAGTTCAGTCCCTGGAGACAACACATGATGCTTCCTCTCCATCCTTCTCCTCCCGTGAATGTGGTACCAGCCTGAGATCACAGTTAGTAAGAGGCTCTGGCTTGAGTGACAGCTTGAGGCCAATGTTGGTACAAAGGCTGTTGTGTAAGCAGATTTCCCTGATTGACACAGGGGCTGACTGTATTTGAACAACTGTGAGACCAAAAAAAAATATATATATATTGTTAATATTCCTTGACTTTAGAATTATTAAAATGGACTTCACAGAAGTGTCTATTTTAATGAGCTCACTTGATATCCGTTGGCTTTTATTTCACAAATATTGACCAGGTTGGGCTTTTAAAATACACACATATTCAAGTTTTCATGTTTTTCTACAGTTTAAAAAAATTTTTCCCAATTAAAAAAAATCTATATTTTCTTATTACCAAACTGTAATGGTCATAGTGGAACCTCCCCTTCCCCCAGATCTCCTCCTGAAGGTTCTGGGCCCTGGGTCTCATTTGACATTCAAGAAAGGGATTTAGCTCAATCATGTATAAGATCATAGACTATTTATTCCTTCAGGAAAAAGTGTTCTGGCATTTGAGAGTAATGCATCTTGTGTTTTATCCAGTATCTTTTTAAAACACAGAGAAGACGATTCTCAGCACCTGCTGCACGGGCCTGGATGTTGCCGGTGTGTCTGTCTCGTTATATCAGCCCTATTTAAATTTGGTTTCTGGGAATCTTTGGAAACAGAGCTTTCATTTGGCAAGACAGAAAAAGAGAAGGAAAGACAAGAAAAGAAAAATTGCCCCACATTTAAGCACGTGAAAGGAAAAGGCTTCTGCAAACAAGTATTTCTGTTATATGCTAATTGCTCGGAATATCTTGACAGGTAGCTGTAGAATCTAATACCTGGGAAAAGCATAGGAAACCAGTCTCTGCATTAATGAGTGGGCCCAGCAAGCCCGTGTGTGGTCTTCTGGGGACACGGGTGAGGCGGAGAGAGCAGAAACTGCCCTAAGTCTGGAGCTCCCTCCTCTGATCCCTGCACAGGGCAGGACACGCTGTTGCACGCGGAGAAACAGCTGTCCCCCAGCCCCTGAGTCCTCCTCTGCACTGCCTCGGGCACCCTCCTGGGGACCCTCGCCCTGGGACCCCGGCAGCCTCCCCAGACCAATAAAGGAGCATCACCTGGCATGGCGAGGATGTGCTCCGCCTGTGGCCGACATCCTTTTCGTCT
Source organism: Balaenoptera borealis (assembly GCF_965194805.1). Taxonomy (NCBI): domain Eukaryota; kingdom Metazoa; phylum Chordata; class Mammalia; order Artiodactyla; family Balaenopteridae; genus Balaenoptera; species Balaenoptera borealis. The sequence continues at coordinate 6,950,639 of NC_138864.1, read as the reverse complement.
GGACCATAATGTGCCATGTGGGCTGCGAAATATTTGATTATCATCCTTGCCAAACGCCTCCATCCCATCCTACTGACGGTCAGACATTTGAGTGGAGAAGAGAACATTTCTGTCCGTGAGGCGCTCTCTTCTTTGCCCCTCTTGGGTTGCGCCCCCTCCCAGCTGGCAGCTGCCTGGGGAAGGGTAAAGGCCACTGGCAGGGGATGTGTTGTAGGCAGAGGCCCTCCCTGTTCTGGAATTCCTGGCGGCGGCAGCTGGAGAAAGCAGAAGGCTTTGCTGCCACCTGCTTCCGGGATGGCGCTTAGCAGTCAGACAGCTGCGGGATTCTAGGGGATCCAGGCCAGGGATGCAGGCCTGCTTTGCACTTGGCCTTCTCCTGCGGGATGCAGCAGCCTCAGCCCAGGCTGACGCGGGGCCAGGGCCTTGTCAGGTGCTGCCGTGGGTCAAGAAGCCTGTCTTCACTTTCTGTTGCCTGCCTTTTCCAGTTCTTCTGACCAAAACACAGTCGGAGCCTTCCCTGAGCTGCCGAGGTACCGTGAGCCCAGCGCTGCCCCGCCAGCTGCCCCTTGCATGGCTCTGGGCTAGGACGATGCACGGGGTGGCCTGAGGGGATGGAGGGCAGCACCTCTGGGGGCGTCTGGCCAGGCTGACCTGAGGTTGTGGCTTGGTTTCTTGACGCCCTGGTTGACTAAGAGGAGAACGTCCCTTGGGCGAGGGTTCGTTCTGTGGTTCTGACTGGTGAGCAGTGAGGGAGCTGATTGTAGAAAACGGCCCTTTATGAACACAGAACTTCAGGGCAGAGCAGAAGTGGTTCCATGCAGGAGAGGCCCCGTGCCCTTCTCACCTGTGCTTACCTGCCCTCAGGGTCCATCCTGCCTGCTGCAGAATCTGGGGCAGTGTGGATTGTGAAATCTGACCTTTTCTGTCATAGACAAGTATGTAAATGACTGGTCCAAATTTTGCATTCATTTCTTATAAATTTTGTATATATGTATGTATTATGTATAATACATACATACATATGCATGTGCATATGTACATAGGCGTGTATGCACACACGTATGTATTGGGGCTTATATAAATCTTTTGGACTACACACACACACATAACACACACACATACTCCAAGAGGGTCATTAAAATCCCAATGAGTGTTTGGATTTTATAGAAATTTCTGTCCATGTTTGGTAAAGTGTTTAACATTAGACTCTGTTTCTAGAAGGAAAAATAATGCAGAAAACCTGGGCTTTGTTCTGGAGCCACAGTCTACGTGTCGTGTCTGACAGTGGTCTCCCTTCATATTCCTCACCTGTTACCTCCTCCGTCATACAGGGCAGATGGATGCTACAAAGAGAGGGCCTCTCTTTTAAGAAGCACCATAGACACTTCTCCAAAGAAGACATACAGATGGCCAACAGGCACATGAAAAGATGCTCAGTATCACTAATTAGTAGAGAAATGCCTATGAAATGCCTATCAAAACTATGATGAGGTACCACCCCACACCAGTCAGAATGGTCATCATTAAAAAGTCTGCAAATAACAACAAATGCTGGAGAGGATGTGGAGAAAAAGGAACCCTCTTACACTATCGGTGGGATTGGTGCAGCGACTATAGAGAACAGTATGGGGGATCCCTTAAAAAGCTAAAAATAGAATTACCATATGATCCAGCAATCCCACTCCTAGGCATATATCTGGAGAAAACTCTAATTTGAGAAGATACATGCACCCCTATGTTCATAGCAGCACTATTTGCAACAGCTAAGACACAGAAGCAACCTAAGTGTCCATGACAGACGAATGGGTAAAGATGAGGTACATATATACAAAGGAATATTACTCAGCCATAAAAAGGAATGAAATAATGCCATTTGTAGCAACATGGATGGACCTAGAGATTATCATACTAAGTGAAGTAAGTCAAAGACAAATACCATGTGATATATCACTTATATGTGGAATTTAAAAAAAAAATGATACAAATGAACTTATTTACAAAACAGAAACAGACTCACAGACACAGAAAACAAACTCAAGGTTACCAAAGGGGAAGGGGGGAGGGGATAAATTAGGAGCTTGGGACTAACAGATACACATACTACTATAAATAAAATAGATGACCTGCTGTATAGCACAGGGAACTATACTCAATATCTTGTAATAACCTATAATGGAAAAGAATCTGAAAAAGAATATATCACTCTATCTATATATCTATATCTATCAATCTAGCTAGCTAGCTAGCTAGCCAACTGAAACTAACAGAACGTTTTAAATCAGCTATACTTCAATTAAAAAAAGAAGCACCATGAACAGATAGTTGGTTTAAGCAGAAAACTCATACATATGAAGGCTTGATCAGTTCTGAGTGATCTGATTTGGGGATACTGTACGGCTGAGGGCAGCGGGGAAGGTGAATCAGAGCTATTTTGACTGTTCTTTTACGACCCCCGTGATGGGGACGGTCACTTACAAATGTGCACATTTCCCTGCAATGCAGACCCAGTTCCCCTCTTGCATTTACAAGCTTGGTGACCCGGATCTGGCCCCCGACGGCTTGCTCCATTTCTGCATCCAGAAAAGTGGACGTTTTCAATGAGCCAGTCCTCAAGGGCCCCTGCGGCATCCTCTATCCGTCCACACCCCTCAGTTCATCCGCATCACCTTCCAAATCACTTTGAAACTTCCAAACGGATGAGACACAACCTCCCCTGCGTTTTTATTCATATCTAAGTCTTAGTAAATGAGAGTAAATTGAAAAAAAATAAATTCCACACTCAAATTGCCATCCATTTAGAACCGTGGCTTCTAGGTCTTGCGTATTTTCTCCAGGCCTGGCTGCGGACCCGGCGGGGCACCTTGCGGGTCTTGGCTGATGGGAACACTGTCAGGAAAACCGAGAGCTCTTGCTCTGCCCTCCAGCCTGTCCTTCCGCAGTGCCTGCCAGTCGCAAAGCTCACAGGAGGCCCCATCAGTCCAGAATCTCCAAGCCTCACCTTTGAGATTAGACCGTCTGGTTGGGACCCAGCTCAGAGCCAGGCAGCTGTGGGCTGTGGCCTCTCGGTCCCCATGGGGCGGCTCTGTGCCCTGAGCCTGAGCCTCAGTCCTGGGGCTGGAGACCAGCCACTCCCCCTGTCCAGAAAGAGAAACGAGAGGCTGAATTTGTGATCCAGTCTCACCGTTGTGTGGCTGGCGTAACAGCCTGTGTGCCAGTGACGTGTCCTCTGTCCCTCATCTCTCCGGCACTGTCATATCCTGCACTGTCTACATCTGTGTCACATAGCAGTCAATTCTAGAAACATCAGAGGTACAAACATACATGTTGGTGCATACTGTTGTCCACATATAGCTTTACTCTGCAGCACAGAATATTCTGCTACAGGCTCTGGGCCTAACAGAGGGTTTTGGTGCAATTAACTGTGAACCCTACGTGCACGTGCGTTTCCGGGGGGATGCATGCCTCACCTCTGAAGCCGGTCCCCTCGCTGGTTTGGATGTCATGTGATGTGGGGACCGCTGATTGGCCCGGCTGGAGCCACCTGCATGAAGCTGAGAGGCCTGGTTCCTGGGACTAAAACCGGAGCCTTTGCCACTGACAGAATGCAGGGATTCAGGGGCTTGGTTTTTGCTTCATTGGGAGGACAGTATTATGTTAATGCATGTCACAAAGGCTCCGGCTTCCACGTCTGCCTTCTCGAGTTGGAATATGCAATTCTTGGTTAGCAGATGAGAAGTTCACCGATATTTACCTGGTTTGGGTTGGTATCTTGGTGGCAGAGTTTGTAAAATCCAGTCCACGTTTTTCCACCAGTGGTTTGGCGGTCCAGCAATTGGCAGCGGTGTGGGGAAATTAATTTTTCAGTCCTTCAGCAACACCTAAACATCTTTTCCTCTGGCCATATCTGTGTGCCTTGGAAGAGAAGAACAGGATGAGCGGATGACAAAGGCCTGGAGTGGCCTCCGGAGTGTCATTGATCAATGAATAATGGTCCCAATGGTTGTGGTGGCACTGAGGGTGCCAGGCTTGGGCATCTGAGTCATCCTCAATCTGCAGATGGGGAAACTGAGGCCCAGTACACCCGCACGACGGCGTCCTTACGCTCTGCTCCGCTGGCTGTCAAGTGTGGTCCCCACAGCTTAAGCATCCCGGGGGGGGGGGTGCGTGTTGAGTGGGGAGTGCTGGGCCCCATCCCCAGAGTCTCCCATGTGGGCATCTGGTGTGGCCCAGGGTCTCAGGGATGTTGCTGCCGCCCGTCCTGCCTTGCCCTGGACACCATGGCCCTTGGCTGTGTCGCCAGCAGCCCGACCCGTCTGGGCTTCGGTGCCCCATCTGGAACTCCAGAGCTTCCATTCGAGCTCGAAAATCCCGCTGAAGAAAAAACTCCAGGAAATGGAGAAGATTGGGGATTTAGAAGTCAAGAGTAAAAAAAAAAACAATAGAAGAAAAAACAGGTCCCCTAGAGAATGTAATGAGAAAGGAAAACATCCTGTTTGAGGTAGAGGAAGAAAAATCTGGGGACATGGGTCATGGAGCAGCCGACGTGGTTCTTTCAGATGTCCCCTGGGTAAACCATCGCTGTTACTCCACGTTCTGGAAACGAGTGGGCTCCTCAAGCCGGGAAGCCGTTGATGTAGTTTATGTTTTTACCGCCAACCTCATAATTCTTAAAGCAGATGTTTAGCACAGAGGTCGCAGTCCTGAGAGCTGTGCTGTCCGGTCTGATGGTCACAAGCCAGGCATGGCCATCAGGCACGAGGCATGTGGCCAGTGCAAGCTGTGATGTGCTGTGATGTGCATATTGCATTTTGAAGTCTTAGTACCAAAACGAATGTAAAACACCTCATCGATCATTTCATATGGATTATGTGATGGAATACTAATATTTTAGATCTATTGGGTTAAATAAAACATTATTCAAATTAATTTCACCTGGTTCTTTTTGGTGCAGCTGTTGGAAAATGCAAAATTAGGTATATAGTCCCATTATTTTTTGTTGCACAATACTGCCCTAGAACTTCTGGATTTATTCGGGGTTTTTTTGTTTTGTTTTGTTTTGTTTTTACAATACTAAAGATTATAAGAACCTTTAGAGGTTTCATAAACCCAGCTGGAGGCTTTGAGGTGACTCAAATGCTTTGAGAGAAATAGTTGATGGTTTTGCTCTCTTCTAAGAACTAAAGTTTAAGACTAGAGTAAAAAAAGCATTTGTTGATATTTTTAAAGTGTTTAATGTTTCATATGCTGAAGAATAACTTAGTACTTTTTTTTTTTTTTTCCCCAGAAACCTTTAGAAAATCATCACTTGGCTACGGTGAGACAGATAAAGAGAAGAAAAAAATTCTGGGATTTTTCAAAGTTAATAAAAGAAGCGATAGTAAGGTAATTGATTCAGTATCAAATATCAATCAAATTGACATATGATTCTGCATTTATACAAATAGTTTCTTGAGATGTTTGTCCTCAGCCTATCTTGGAATTTATCTAAATACACGTAGGAGTCCTCAGTCCTTCAGAGAGTAGGGTGTGTGTTGTGTCAGTATGCACAAATGCCTCTCATGTCCCACACTTGGTTCCTAAAACAGTGGTCTTGGGTGATGGTGTTTAATTCACCAGCAGAACACGAAGCCATGCACCCTCTCTGCTGGTACCTGCACAGTCCTGGAAGGAAGTTGAAGCTCAGTAAACAACATCTGGATGGATGGATAAGTGAATGCATGGTACGGTTAAGTTTATATAAATACCCAATATCCCGACCAAATGAACCAAATCTTCAGAACTTGTACAACCTGGTGCAGCCTCAAGGAGCTGTCCAGGGGCCACTTTGTGGAGAAGAACATCAGTTGTTGAGTGGGTCCATTTGCCAGTAAATTTTAGACGTTCCCTGCTCCTCCCCATACGAAATGGGAACACGCTGAATAAGTTAATTTTATCGATCTGGTTGGTCTTAGTTAATAAATCCTAAAACCGTAATTTGGGTACAGTGTTATAAAGTCATAGTACAGAGAGTAAAAATGAACACATTTAAAATCATCTTTGAAATTCTCAAGCTATACATGCCTTCTAACTACCAAGAAAGGAAAATGCTTGTGAGCCCTATTGTGTTGGTTTAAAAAAGGTTTATTTTGCTGGGTCAAGTGTTTTCTCTTAACTAGTAGATGGCACTAAAAAAGACAGAACCGTTGTGGGGAATGTTAGTCTTTAATCCGCCAGCTGGGTTTGGAAGCGTCCACCATCCACGGAGCGTTACAGGAGGCGTGAGTAGGGTGGACGCACGTTGGTCCAGAGCCCTCTCTGCCCATCGCATGGCCCTTGCATCTGTGCACCAGCCTGCACGTGTCCTGACCTTCCGGAGCCCATGGGGTCAGAATTACCATCCACCCCATGTTCCTGATGAGGACGCTGGGGCCCAAAGAAATAAACTTGCTCAGGGTCCCTGGGGTTAGATCCCAGGTCAGCTTGTGGTTTGGAGGTGAGAGGTCAGTGTGCAGGCTGGGTGGAAGCTGGCAGCCCAGAGAGAAGCCATCACCTGAACTAGTGAGGGGTCCCTGCCCTCAGGAGTTTCTGCCACACTCCGGTACAGTGCTCTTGACTGCCTGATGCTTTGACTGTGGATTCTTGATTCTCTGTCTTATTACTGATTGTGTGTGTTTCCCCCCGTTTCCGTGTGTCCTTTGAAAATCTCTGCTCCGTGTGTGTCTCTACTTAAGACCTTCTGTGCCCTCACCCCACTATCCTGTCCCCCTCCTCTTCCCTCCTCCCCCATCCTTTCCTCTCCTGCCAGAATTACTTGAAATTACAGATTCAGTTTCACATTTGAATTTCCCTTCACTCTCTTAATGTTGGGTTTCTGGTTCCTGTCATCTTTTTAAAAAAATTTTATTGAAGTATAGTTGATTTACAGTGTTGTGTTAATTTCTGCTGTACAGCAAAGTGACTCAGTTATATATACATATATTGTTTCATATTCTTTTCCATTATGGTTTATCACAGGATATTGAATAGAGTTCTCTGTGCTGTATAGTAGGACCTTGTTATTTATCCATCCTATATATAATAGTTTGCATCTGCTAATCCCAAACTCCCACTGCATCCTCCCCTCACCCCTTGGCAACCACAAGTCTGTTCTCTATGTCTGTGAGTCTGTTCCTGTTTCATAGATAGGTTGGTTTGTATCATACTTTAGATGCCACATATAAGCGATATCATATGATATTTGTCTTTGTCTGACTTACTTCACTTAGTATGATAATCTCTAGGTCCATCCATGTTGCTGCAAATGGCATGATTTCATTCTTTTTGATGGCTGAGTAATATGGCTTCTGACGCTTTGAGGTCAGTTGGCTGGGACTGCAGGCACCGCTGGCCTCTTTGGTTCTCACAATTCTAATTCACAGAAAATCTACCCATTCCTCACACCAAGAGCTCAAGAGCCCTTCTTCTTGTATCTTCCTGCTTTTGAGACATGAAACTGCCAGCGAAGTCAGTAGAAAATCTAGAAGTGCCTTTGTTTTAAGCAGAATAAGAGCCTAATGCGTGTGGTGGTTTGGCAGCGTTCTCCATGAGAGTCTGAAACACCTGTGAAAATGCCACCGATGGCGAGGAAGCCTGGTCTGTGGGTCCCAGGGGCTTTCCCTCTGCCGTACCCCATCTTTCTTCGGTCTTAGACTGGCTAGAACTGTTTTTCCTTTCTCGTACACCTCATCTTTCCCTCTCATTTATTTTATTTTATTTTGCGCTCAACTGCCCTTATGCAGTCGTAACCTTACTGGATTATTTGTTGTTTTGGGCATTAACCTTTTCCTTCCTTGCTTCTCTCTGTTTTTATTGTTTGAGATGCTGTGCTACATGCACCCTCCTTTAATCATCTATAAACCTGGTGAGAGAGGCATTATCAACCCCATTTTACAGGTGAAGAAGCCCAGGCTGCACACCCTGAGCAAATCCCAGGGCTAGTGTTGCCGGAATTCGGACCCACCTGTCTTTCCAGAGCCATGGCTCTCACCGTCCACACACTGTACAATGCCTGGCAAGCCTGGGTCTCAGGTTTTCTTCATTAATAGCAGGAGGGTTTGGAGGAAATTATTTTTTATTTTTAAAATTTTTATAAATTTATTTATTTATTTATTTTTGGCTGTGTTGGGTCTTCGTTGCTGCATGCAGGCTTTCTCTAGTTGTGGCGAGCGGGGGCTACTCTTTGTTGCGGTGCACGGGCTTCTCACTGCGGTGGCTTCTCTTGTTGCGGAGCACGGGCTCTAGGCACGCGGGCTTCAGTAGTTGTGGCACGTGGGCTTCAGTAGTTGTGGCCCGCGGGCTTAGTTGCTCCGTGGCATGTGGGATCTTCCCAGACCAGGGTTCGAACCCATGTCCCCTGCATTGGCAGGTGGATTCCTTCCCTGGCAGGCCACCAGGGAAGTCCTGAGTAAATCATTTTTTAAATGATTTCTAAAATCCTGTGATGCCAGATAGTCTACACATGTCTGAGAGCAAAATACTAAGAATGGAGACATTTAAAATTAAAGTGAGTCTTTGTTATCTACTTAAAGGAAAAAACATGCATATGTGTGTGTAAAATCTCAATAGAGAATATGCTTAAAAAGATATCATTTTGGCTGAAGTCGATGAGGGCAAATATCCTTCCTTGTTTTAAAACTTTGGTATTTTAATGTTCTTTCAACGTGATAACTTTCATTTTGACATTACTTATTCTCCTAACCAAGTAGTTCTGAAAATACCTTAGAATCACCTTAAGATCTAGTGTAACATTTGGATTCTTGGGTCACATCCCCAAAGATCCTCATTTGGGAGGGCAGGGTGTGGCCCAGAGCTGTATTTTCCAGGGCACCTGGTGGTTCTCTGTCTGGAGGTCACCACACCATCAAGGGAAACCTTCTTTTAAACAATGAAGTGAGATGTCATTATTGTTCACCTTTTGTGGGTAGGGAGTGAGGTATTTGGTGAGTTACTTTGATGTGTATCCAATCAATCAGCAATGAAGTGGTAAACTGAATTTAAAACCTAGAAATCCTCAAAACCTACTGAATTAATTGGTTTCCGGAGCTAATTGATCAGCTCAGACCCGCTGCTGTTTTCATATTGCATCTCTTCTAAGCAAAAGAAATGCTCTGGGGAAAAAGACAAAATGAAAGCTCATACTCCGTGAGTCATGAATTTCAAAACTGTGGTTGTCAGATCTGTGAGCACTGCTTAGGGGCTCTTTTAGAGCAGCTTTCAGGTTCCTAAACTGAGGAATCGAGGCCGTGGATTACAGCTGTTTATGCAGACGCTGCTGCCCTGACGGACGGCCAGGCTGGCGTGGTTTGCTTTAATAATTGCTAAGGACAACTGTTCTGTGTGACCCTGCTCTCACCTGGAGATGACGGGGTCCTGCTTCTGTTCCAGGCAGAGCAACTCAGGCAGCCGGGGGCGGAGAGCGATGAGGACGCCACCAAGTCCGCACTGGGAAGGGGCTCGAACGTGAGTACTAATACCGCAGGGGCTTCGCGCTAACCTCGTGGGGCTTCCGGCGGCTTTGCACCACCTTCCGGGAAATGAAATTATAGATTAGTTTACTTGTTTTTTGTTTTTGTGGGTTTCTAAAAACTAGATAGATGCACAAAGCGTCATGTGGCTTCTTTTTTAGTTGCCCATGGTACATTCAGAGGATGAGCAAGTATGTCACTTTCTGAATGTGTTAGCTTCCGGTTCTCCAGCCCCAGCCGGCGTGATCCGGAGGGCCCTTCATTAGAGTAACTGAGTTACAGCGTCCGAAGCCACTTCCCTGAATTCTCAGGAGCAGCTGATGGTTTTGGAGCCACACAGCCTGTTTCCTAAATTCTGCAGCCATACGTTGAAAGAATTTTTTTAAAACTTTCTGTGCCCTCGCATTTCAAAGTTGGCATACAAAAAGCTTCTTCATAATTTTAAATACTTGAAAGAAAATATTTCATAGCGTCTTCTAAATATTGACATTTTAAATGTATCTAATAAAGTTTGATACCATCACTTTAAAAATCACATAGATACATAGACAAATCACATAGACAAACTCTTCTATAACAGTAAAACATTTTGCATTATTATTCTTTTTCTTCATTTCACATTTCCATACTGGTCCCATGTAAAATTGTATTCTTTTCAATATATATTTTGTTTTCAAAAGTCTGTTTTAAATAGTTGAAATGAAATGTGATACAAAACAAGAATGTCTATCTAAATTAGATTTTTAAATTTCATGTGATCATAAAACTGTGGGTAGGAAAATATTCTTCTAGATTGAGTTATTACAATTGCAAATAAATAAAAACAATATAAATATATTACAACTGCTGATATATAATTGTTAAGCATGAAAAGGAAATCTTTCTTGAAAAGACATCTTTTAATAAGATGAAAGGTAATTTTAAAATTTATTCCATATGCCCATTAATGAACATAATTTATGGATAAAACCAGAAAAGCTTCAACATTAATCGTGTGACTCTCCGTTTTTATTGGTTTAAACCCTGAGGAAATATTTTACATAAATAAGTACAAGAGGATGAAAAAGTTTACTGCTATAAAAGTGCCTTTCAATTCTTTGAAGTCCTTCTGGTCAATCACATAGTGATCTATTATCAAATATTATTTTGATTGATCTTTTATCTGTACCTGACTAGGTTCTCGTTTAATTGGTCAATAGCCAAGATTTGGAAGCCATTTGACTTGCCAGGGGGATTGTTACTCAATCACACTAAAGTTATTGACTTCTGGGAGGTATAAGAAAAACACTTTATCAAGATTTCTCAGATAATAATTACACTCATTACTCAGAGGCACTTTCTCTTTTTTTAAAATAATGTTTGAAGACATCTCCCCCAAAGGAGCAAATACAGTAGAAATCAAATAATATATGTTGTGAAAAAAATTTTTATTCATAAAGTATTATATACATATAAAGGAGTATTATCATTAAGTGTGATATAGTTTCTGAAATTGTATAAATTGTTTCTAGATAATTAAAGTAAATCAAAATGAGCAATTTGACATCATACTCTTCTTTTCATTCATGTTATATTTTTCAGAAGTCTCAAGTTAGAATTACATGTGTCCCAGCTACTGATTTTACTAACATGTTTATATGAGCTAAGGGATAGCAAAGCTGACCATTTTTAAAAATTGAGATGTAATCAACATACAACATTGTATTAGTTTTAGGCATACAACATAATGATTTGATGTATGTATATATTGAAAAAGGATTACCACAATTAAGTTTAATTAACATCCATCCACCCAAAAAAAAAAATTGTGACTGTGTGTGCTGATGGATGTCACAGGCACTTTCTAAACCTAATATATCATCAGTAAGTTTTGAGGAAAATGACATATTGTCAGTTTTCACTCAGGAAATTGACATGTTGTCAGTTTTCACTCACTTTTGCCAAAATAGTGTTTTTTAGTGAATGTTAAAAATCTCATCCCAAACTTTTAAGTCTATTTTTGTCAGGATCTTAGGTTTATAGATTTAGCCCATTCAATTTATGGAGAATGTCTGCCATATAAATTAATTAGCAAAATGGGCCCTTATTGTCCAATCAAAAAGCCAAATCACATTTACTTTTGGTTAAAAAAAAAAAGTCAAGTCATATTTTTAATTTGAGTAAGTGTGTTAATATGTATCCTCCTGACAATTATCAATCTCAGTTCTGAATCTAAAGGTAGCTAACTATAGAGTCTCAGTTTCTCATCCATCACTTTAAAAACATAGGAGTTTAATGCCCTAGACTTGATGCTGTTTTCCCTTTTGATTCCCATATTTTAATGCTCTTTGAAAATCAGCTCTCAACTTTCCTGACAACCAAATCTTGCTGGTTTCCAATAAGAAGGATTTAACTCGTGGTGGGAACTCAGGCCAGGCTGGAGCCTGGGGTGGCCGCAGCTCGTCCACAGAAACGCATGTGACCAGTATTCTCATCTGACCCCAAATTAACCTGAGTACAATTACATAATGAGAAGGTCTCTTCTTCAGCTGTATAATCTTAAGCAAGTCTTTCCTTGCCATAACCACATCAGCAATGTGCTTCTTTGCTATAAAACAGACTTAAATCCACTGAGAATGGTTTAAAATGTCCGTGCACTCAATTAGTCCGTAAGGCTTATCTTTTGTCAGCCTCAATTTTGGCCACAGATTGTTGGAAAATGTCTTCTAATATTTCACACACTCTGCCAGCAAACTTTGTGTTTGAGTAGAGGATCTGTTAAACTACCCTGTAGGGCTTGACTGCTCACACCTCTTTGGTTATTACAGCATGCCAGGAGTTACTACTTTTTCTACAGCAATGGATGGTAGCATAAGTTTTGCAGTGGGCGTTGCTAATTTGTGTGAGATTTTTTTTCTTACTAATGCAGCCTAAGAACACATTCATGACATGATAGACAGATGATAGATAGATAAACCTAGGCAAAAAGTTCATAGGAAATATCCAAAGCATTTATGAGGAAAATCATAAAATTCTACAATTTTGTGCAAATGGAAAGACGGGCCATATTCTTAGATATGAAGACTCAACATCATTATGTCATCAGGTTTGTTGTAGAGCTAAGTGAACTGATTACACAGAGCAGTTTAAGGGAAGCAGGAAGAACATTCAATACAGATATGGAGTGGTCTCTAGGATTTTTTTTTTTTCATTTTTTAAAATCATGTGTGACTTTTACTAGAAATCGAAGTCAATAAAGGAATCTGCGATGTGGTAGATTAACTCTTCACCTGGAAATAAGAGTTTCCTGGGTTTGAAGTCCTAGGGCAGGATAGCACTTAATAAAATAATGCTGGCTGAAGAGGATGACGCCCACGGCTGCCACCACCTGCCTGCCTGTGCCAGGCCCGTGCTTAGTTACATAATCTCGTTTCATCCTCCCCACATCACTGTAAAGCAGGTGCAGCCTTCCTTACGCAGACGCAGAAATTCCCAGCTTCCGGAGGCCAAGTGGCTGGTCAAATCCGTTGATGTCTGCTTTTGTTTCTCAATGTTTTATGTTCATGTTTATATTTCTTCATGTCTGTGATGTCTTATCTGTGCTTGAGATTATGCTTTCCTTTATCAAGCAAGTTGGTGATGTAACATTTCTTAAGAGCGCTGCTCCTGTTTTTTTATACATTTCCCCAAGCCCTTGACTCCTAGCTGAGTGCAGGCATCTGCCCTTGGGGTGTAGGGCTGAGCTTTTACTCCCAAGCAGCAGAGGGGACCTCTCTGTCTCCCCTTTCTTCATCTGTATGACGGGCACAACGCCATCCACCCTGCAGCATTCTTGTAAGGATTAGCAAGTATAGAGCTCGGCTAATAACTTTAGGAAGCATTCTGAAATGGTGAGTAAACTGGATCAGAGCTTCACTAGGAACCTTCCAGATAGTATTGTTATTTTTCCTTGAGAAAATGCAGCTAGTTTCTTATATTTGTAACCTGAAGAGTCGGAAGAGAATAGATCTGCATTTAAAAAAATTATCCTCAGGTATGTAGATAGCCAAAGTAGTCAGATCTTTCCTGGAAACATTAATTTTATGTAAACTAACGTTTAGTCTATTCCAAGATACATTTTCATTTTCTTAATCAAAGGACCCTTGAATCAGAGTGAATATAATCACCTCACGAATGATTTCAAGCAGTTTTCCTGGAATTTGGCATTTTCCGGGAAACTGTCCCTTCTCTGTGCATGCGTGGCGTCCCACAGATCTGGACCCTGAGACACACGGAGGGAATGTGGTCAGGGTCCACTGGATGTGATTAGCGGCGAGGTGGGAACGGTCCTCAGGCCTCGGTCTCCATCCTCTGCTGTTTTCCTAAGTCACATAGACAGCAGTATGAACTCTGCACCTTGATGGAACAAGACACCTGAGCTCATTTGTAATCCAGCGCACAGGAATGCCACACGCGCAGAATACCGCAGCATCTGGTAAGGTGGTAAATAATGCTCTGGTGTAGGAGGAGAAGGACCCGAGTTCTTAATCCTGCTCCTGTTATTAACTCTGGGATTTTGGGGAAATTGTAAAATGAACCTGTAGTGACTGACCTTTTATAGGCCCCTGGCCTTCATTTAAATGCTATAAATTTGACCAACCTAAAAATGTATCAATGTGAGCCATACCAGATACCATTGTGTTGCTTATTACCATTGTTATAAAATCTTTTGGTGAATGATTTTTAAAAAGCATTGCCTCAATTTAAAAAAATCATCTGGGGCCATGTTTCCCCTGTTCAGGCAAGTATGGAAGGTTTCCATCATCCTAGGAGTTGCTCACCATGTTCTGAAGTGATTCTCGATCCAAAGCCTGAATAAGCTTTTGGGGTCCAGGTTGAAATGTCCCCGCAGAGTCATCTGGCCCGGACGGAGGCAGCTGCTGTATTGAAGTCCTGCCCTTAGGAGCCCAAGAAGTTGAGAGGAATGCCCATCAGTAACATGACACTTTCAGAAAAAGTTATTAAAAACTAAGCTGTAAAGCAAGTTCCATGATTGAGTGCCCTGAGTCCCATGCTCATCAGAGAGCCTGTATTTCTCCCCGGCTTGCACGGGTCTGTTAAGAATCCCGTCCCAAGCGGATGATTAAAGAGCTGGCCCCCCAAAATGCGTGTTGAGTCAGATCCGCCACAAGGGGGCAGTGTTTTTCCAGACACAGCAAGTCCTGCTGAAACTCCTGGCCTGAAAAAGCTAAAATTTGCTGTTTTTTGAGCATTCACAAAATCGAGGCCTGAGCCACGTTTGGGATGTAGAACTAATTTTTGTTATACATCCATTTTGAAGAGATATTTAAAAAATCTAGCGTATACCTTTCAAAAATGTTTTATATTCAAGATTATAAAATAAGTACCATATGGAAAGTTTTAAATGGGGAGTGAGGGAGTCACGTGGCATGCCAACAGCCCAACACAATTTCTCGTCACTTTGTATGTTCTCTTGAGCCTTTCTGGTGCCTAAGGCCAACTGTGATGTACACAGAGTTGTGCTTTTTTCCTTTAGCGTCATGTCATTTACAATTCGCTCTGGTACAACAATGGTCTCTTAATGTTTTAAAGGTTGTGTGATCATCCAGGAAGAGGGAAAAGTGTGGCTTTTGTTTCTGTTTGCTTGAATCTGGATTCTGACTTTAGCACGTACAACTCTGTGACCTTTACAGCCTCCCCTCCCCCATGTGTGCAATGGGTTTGTCATCACTCCCAGGGCTCCTGGCACTGGGAGGGGCTTGTAGCTGGCGCTTGCTAAGCTGCATCACTCTGCCCCATTACTTGTTGCTTTTTTCCTCTGGAACTATAAATAATGAGAGGGCCATCTTCGTCCCCAAAGCCCATATTCATTTGGGGAATTTTCCTTATAATAGAGACTTGCAAAGGTATTAGGGAATCAGAGGATGAGACAGTTTTATGGCTTTCAAGACAACACATGTTTTCACGTTGCTTCCCGAAAGGGTGGTGCCACCAGCAACAAATAACAGTACTTATAGCCACTCAGTTTTTCATTTCAGATCCAGTGTCTTGGACATGAAATTTCTATCAAAGAGTGGAAAGGACACAGACCCAAAAATGTAATTTAGAAAAATGATCCTAAACTTCTTTGCATACCTATTTGCCCATTCACAGTAGTTTTTAAAGTTTTCATGTCACATGCTCTCCAACGCAAATCTGGAAACTGTCAGAGGAAGGTTTTGTTTTTAAAGCCTCAAGGAATTTTTTTCCAAAACACTGGATTCTTAGAATGGGAATAATATTTTCTAACTAGAGCCGAAAAGGTTGATTGAAGGGCCTCATGCCAATACTTAGTTCTCAAAGGGAAAACAAGAAATGTAGACGTTTAACCTCTCGGCTGAGGATTCAATGTTTGTAGGGAATGAGCGGTAAAAAACGTCCATTTCAAAACACTGATTTTCCTCATTTTCCTTATTTCCCTTAAAACATGAGTATCTATTTTTTCCTAATGTCTGTATTTCTTTTGTGACCTTCTCCTGCCCTTGGATGGAGAAGCAGAGATCTGTAGAATTGCAGTTGCCTGCACACGACTTGGTTGAGTGAATGGCATTCAAGTTGCTTCTCAAACTAGGTGGCAGAGAGAAGCAGACCCCTGGTCCCTCCATGCCCTCTCCACTTGGGGAAAAGGCAGCTTGTTATCCCGGTGGCTTAACCCCAAACCTTGGAGGCCCCCTTTGCTTCCTCCATTCTCCATGCTCCATCTGCCATCCAGCTCAAAGCCCACCTGCTGCCTTCAGAATACATCCCGAATCCCACTGCCTTGCTCTTCCCCGTGGTCACCGCTCCTGCTGGCCTTCCCGTGGCCTCTCTCCCAGCCTCGTCCACAGCCCCCCTTCTGGCCTCACTGCTTTGGGTGCAGCCTCGTGCACTTAGCAGGCGGAGCGAGGCTTTGTGAAGGGGGATCCTGGCCAGACGCCTGATGACCACTGCGGTGGTGGCCTCGTCTCACTCAGCCTAAGACCGTCCTCCACAGCCTGCCACCCCCAGACACTCTCCCCACCTCCTCTCATCCCGGGAGCATCCCCCCGGGATTCCGGACAGGCTGTTCTGGAGTCTCTGTCCAGACTGACAAGTGGTGAGCCTGGAGCCTCTCCGGGTGTGTGCATTCAGCTTCTCTCAAATCATGGCCCACCTGCTTCATTGCACCCGCCCCAGTGCTGTGCTTCGTTTTCTTCCTGAGCATGTCTTGGCCCCTGAGCTCCATGCTTTTCTCTTCCAGCTTCTCCCAGTTCTTACAGGCGGGATGGCAGTGCAGCTGGGGCTGCCACCTGCCACGCCCCCTCTGTTCCAAACACAGGAGGCCGCTTGCCTCTCCCCATCTGTTCGCCGAGCGTCCTCCAACGACTGCACGTGTGTTCGAGGCCCTGCCCCCAAGGTGACCTGTATCGGATGCCCTCTGGCCTGGTTCACCCACCCTGGAGCCTGGGGTCCTCCTGAAGCCCCCCACACCCCGGCATCCTCCTCCTCTCCTGGTGTGGTTTGGGCTGGATTTCTCCCTTCACTGTGGCCTTTGCTGCCTCTTCCCATCTTGTCATATTTTCTTGATTTCTCCATCTTAAATGTGTCCCAGGTTGACCTCGATGCCTTCCTTTACTTCCTGTGGGGCTGATTACAGGTCTGCACTCCTAGTGGTCGTGGGGAGGCCCTAACGTCCCTCTGCTCTACCAGTCAAGGCTCCCCCCTTAGACACAGACCCCGCTGTCAGGGCCTCTCCCCTTTGCAAAATGTTGGTATAGTTCCAATTTATAGAAAGTTGCAAAATAAAATAAATAGTCATGAGTCATCCACCCACGATTAACAGATGTTCACATTTAGCCCAATTTGTCTCATGTCTTTTTGAGAATTTCTAAGAAGTACGGCAAATGGAGACACAACTGCCTCTAGAACCATAGCAGACCCCTTTCCCTTTTCCTTCCCCAGGGATAACAGCCCTTTCGAAGCTTTTATATTTTAAAAATACAGTAAATAGTTATATGTTCATAAACGGTGCACAGTATGTCTGTCTGTTTTAGCGACGTATGTAATGATTTTCCAAAGTCTGAATCTTTTTTAAAATTGTATTGAAGTATAGTTGATTCTCAATGTTGTGTTTAATTTCTGCTGTACAGCAAAGTGACTCAGTTACACATATTATCTATTCTTTTTCATATTCTTTTCCATTATGGTTTATCACAGGATATTGAATATAGTTCCCTGTGCTCTACAGTAGGACCTTGTTGTTTATGCATCCTGTATATACTAGTTTGTCTCTGCTAATCCCAAACTCCCACTCCATCCCTCCCCACTCCTCCCCCTTGGCAACCACAAGTCTGTTCTCTATGTCTGTGAATCTATTTCTGTTCTGTAAATAAGTTTATTTGTGTCATATTTTAGATTCCACATATAAGTGATATCATATGGTATTTGTCTTTCTCCTTCTGACTGACTTCACTTAGTATGATCATCTCTAGGTCCATCCATGTTGCTGCAAATGGCATTATTTCATTCTGTTTATGGCTGAGTAGTATTCCATTGTCTATATGTACGACACCTTAGCAAAGTCTGAATCTTCACTCATAGAATAAGAAAAGTTAATGTTGAGAAAAACACAGACAAGGAAGGACAGAAGGGAGTTGGGGGGAGAAAAGCAAAGGAAGAAGATGCAGGGTGCCTCACAAGTGATCCCTCTCCCCTCCGCCCCTGCCCGAGCCCCTCTCTGGGCAGATTTCACCAAGGCTCTGCTGTAGGAGACCAGGGGACCACCGGACACTTGGGCTACAGCGAGGAGCCAGGCTACGCCCTGCGTTCAGGAGAGACACACACAGGGGCGCCCCCCACCCCGCGCTGCTCAGACTCCAAGCGCAAGGGCATCACGGGGTCTTGTGAGAATTCTGACTTAGGGGGTCCAGGGATGGGGCCTGCGATTTGGCATTTCTAATGAGCTCCCAGGTGAAGCTCTGTGCTGAGAACCGAGGCCCCGAGCCCTGGCTCCTGGGTGGAGAGGTGGAGTCGGGCTTAGAGAGAAGCACACGGAGCGGAGGGGCAAGTAGGGTCTGCGCTGGGACCAAGTCTGTGAGCTGGTCCACAGGGGATGTGGGGAGGTTGTGCTGCCCACAGAGGGGACGGGCCGGGTGCTCCCGGGCGTGTGCGTGTGCAGGTGTGCGCGTGTCAAGGGCAGTTTGCAACGACTCTAGATTGGAAACACACTGAATATATGACTTCCTGCTTCTCAGTGTCCGACCCTCAGTCTGGGGTGAGAAGGACCAGAGCTTTCTTCTCATCTTGCGGTCGGAATGATGCCCATATTTACCTGGTGAAGAACGTTTGCTGCCCCAGATGACTCAGTGTGAATCTATAATTACATCATAAGCGTAACCCTTGAAGGACAGCCTCCAATGAAGCCTAAGGCTTGCTCGTGACGTTTCCTGCTGGGTGACCCTAGTGAGCCTGGCATCTCCTTTTGGAGGAGACGCTGAGATGAGCTTTCAGGAGGCACCGTTCAGGAATTTCGGCACCGAGCTTCAGACTGAGATAATTTGATAAACTTGGACAGTACCCACTGATTGGATATGGGAGATACAAAGGGGAGAAAAACTAAGAAAAGTAAAAAGGTGAGAAAGGAATGTTTTGCCTCTCTGGCTCGCATAAAATATATGACATAGATATTGATAGATATTTGATCAGAGTATTTGGTTAAACTATAAAAATACATATTTAGTGATATTTCCTAAGTGGTTTGTCTTTGCTATTTGTTTCCTTTAGCATGATGGATTTCTGTCATATATTGTCTGGATGATTTTCTAGCTTTATAACAAAAATACAAGCAAATCATAAATGCAGATGGTTATGCAGGTTGTTTCTTTGAAAATACCATGATTTACAGAAAAAAAATGTGATTTTCACCTGCATCTGAATTTCCTTGCCATCTCTGTCTTGGTGTGAGGTGAATGCCATGTGGCTGAGTGGAGGGGGCAGAGTGGATGCTAGCATCTTCATTACAGGTGACACAGGCCCTCCTCCATGTAAGTCACCATAATGGGACCTAGAACAGATTCTAAACAACTCATGGAGTAAAACTTAAATAGTACCAAGCAGATGTCATGTTCCTCCATTCAGGCTCCCTTTAGTCAGGCGTTTACTGGTTTTAGTTGCCAGTCTGTTTAACACACACTATGTCTTAGGTATCTGGCTCTGAGTATTAATTTATGGGGAAAGAGGTTGAAATCTGTACAAATGAAGCTGAGAGTACATATGAACCGTGCATTCTTTTCATTACCAAGGAGAGCTGTCTTTAAGCTCTATGAGGGCAAGAGCCATTTATTATTATTATTATTATCATTATCATTATTATTATTATATTTTCATGACTCTATCCCTAGCAACGAGGGTGGTGCCTGGAACCAAGAGGAGGGACCTCATTTGTACCCGCTGAGCATGTGCATGACATGTTCAGAGCACAGCCAAAGAAAACTGATTTCTGGTTCATTTTGTTACTAGAGACAAACATTTAGTATAAGCAGAGTCAGGTTACACACAGAAAAAAGAAAGTTATTAATGCTGAAGTTTATATCCCAAGTTGCCCAGCACTATAAGTTTTATGCAAAGATTTTGAATGATTCCCTCCCTGGAGAGAGGAGAGTAGAAAGAATTTCAGAGTAGGAGATGATGTTCCACACTTCTCTTGACAGTTTTGGGAAATTGTTGCTGCCCCCTCCTCTCCTTGACCTGCACATGTAGGTCAGGCATTGGGAGGACCTGGCAGGCATGCCCATGGCCACCTTTCCAAACACCTGCCAGACACCAATGCTACCTCCTGGCCCAGCCTGTTCTAGGACACACTCGGTCGGAGAGGAGGGCCGGTGCTCCGCAGCCCATGGGAGTCCCTAAGGCAGAGGTGAGAGAGAAGCTTCACTTTAGTGTTGCTGATGGGTCACAACATTATGGCTGTTTGGTTAAACAACGTTGTGCTGAGGTCTTGCTTCCTCCTGTGGAATAGCACCTGCTCCACGGGAACTGCGAATGACGTTAGCTGTGTGGTACCTGTCACCTGACGCTCTCAAAGCCCCTTCCTATCTTGGCCCCCGTGATGCTACCCACGGAGCAGCAGTGGCCCCTGCAGGTCCCCAGAGGGGAGGAGAACTTTGCTGTGCTGTCAGGTGCTGTGCTGAGACCGGCATCCCCTGCCGTCGTGAGGATGTCATGCTCTACCCAGGCTGACGTCTGAGGAGCGAGGTAGAAATAGTATTGGGGGGATTTACTTTACTCTTGAGAAACTGAGACTAGAACTTAGGGTGCTTTGGTTACAGATGAGAAGATGCAGACCATATGCGTATCTATTTGCTGTCAGATAATTCTTGGAAATCATACTCTGGATGATGCAAAGTCAGCAGGACCCATGAGTCAGGTGAGTTGAGGGAGGCTGAGTCTAGAGCCTTGTTCCAGAGTAGAATAAAGCTATAGAGCCATTTCTGAGCTGGATGTGGAGGCAGATTATGATCAGGGGTCAAGGGTTAGGAGGTCTGAAAGTCTAGCTATGGCCACTCCCATTAAGGGGAAGGGTCTGTTGCAATGTGGGGCATAACACATTGGTCTATACTTGTTCTACATTGTTAGATCCAAACAATCACCTTCTCAGATTTTCTATTTAAGACTACTGTTTAAAACGGTAGGGAGTCCAACAAACAAAAGTCTAGGACCAATCGGCTTCACTGGGGAATTCTATCAAACATTCAAAGAAGAATTACACCAATCCTTCTCAGATTGTTCCAAAAAATAAAAGAGGAGGGAACACTTCCAAACTCATTTTACAAGACCAGCATTACCCTGATTCAGACAAATACACCAACAAGAAAAGAAAATTACAGGCCAATATCCGTGATGAACATAGATGCAAAAATCCTCGACAAAATATTAGCAACAATACATTAAAAGGGTCATGTACCATGATCAAGTGGGATTTATTCCAGGGATGCAAGGAGGGTTCAGTATCAGCAAATCAATCAATGTGATGCACCAGATTAACAAAATGAAGGATACAAATCATATGATCATCATAATAGATGCAGAAAAGGCATTTGACAAAATTCAACATCCATTTATGATTAAAAACTCTCAACAAAGTGGGTATAGAGGGAACGTACCTCAATATAAAAAAGGCCATATATGACAAGCCCACAGCTAACATCAAACTCAAGGGTAAAACTGAAAGCTTTTCTTCTAAGATCAGGAATAAGACAAGGATGTCCCCCTCACTACTCTTATTCAACATATTATTGGAAGTCCTTGTCAGAGCAGTTTGGCAAGAAAAAGAAATGGAAGGCATCCAAATAAGGAAGGAAGAAGTAAAACTGTCACTATTTGCAGATGACATGATATGATATATAGAAAACTGTAGAAACTCCACCAAGGAACTGAGAGAATAAATGAATTCAGTAAATTTGCAGGATACAAAGTCAACATACAGAAATCTGTTGTATTTCTATATAGTACTAATAGCAAACTATCCGGAAGAGAAATTAAGAAAACCCATTTACTAAGTGCGTGTTAAAGAATAAAATACCTAGGAATAAATTTAACCAAGGATGTGAAGGATCTGTACACTGAAAACTGTCAGACATTGAAGAGAGAAATTGAAGAAGACAAAATAAATGGAAAGATGTCCCATGCTTGTGGACTAGAAGAATTAATATGGTTAAAATATCCATACTGCCCAAAGCAATAGACGGATTTATTGCAATCCTTATCAAAATTCCAATTGGCATTTCCCATAGAAATGGAAAAAGCAATCCTAAAATTTGTATGTGACCACAAAGGACCCCGAATAGCCAAAGCAATCCTGAGAAAGAAGAACAAAGCTGAAAGCGTCATGCTCCATGATTTCAAACCATATCACAAAGCTATAGTAATCAAAATATTATAGCATTGGCATAAAAACAAACAAACAGAGCAATGGAATAGAACAGAGAGCCTAGAAATAAACCCACACATATGTGGTCAATTAATTTATGACTAAAGAGTCAAAAATATACAGAAAGAATAGTCTCTTCAATAAATGGTGTTGGGAAAACTGCAGAGCCACATGCAAAAGAATGAAACTGGACCCACTATCTTACACCATGTATAAAAATGAACTCAAAATGGATTAAAGACTTGAATGTAAGACCTGAAACCATGAAACTCCTGGAAGAAAAATGGGTGGTAAGCTCCTTGACATCAGTCTTGGTGATGACTTTTTGGATTTGACACCAAAAACATAGGTGACAAAAGCAAAAATAAATAAGTGGGACTACATCAAGCTAAAACGCTTCTGCGCAGCAAAGGAAACCATCAACAAAATGAAAAGGCAACCTACTGAATGAGAGAAAATTTTTGCAAATCATATGTTCAATAATGGGTTAATATCCAAAATACATAAAGAGCTCATACAACTTGATAGCAAAAAAACCCCAAACAATTCCATTAAAAAGTGGGAACAGGATCTGAATAGACATTTCTTCAAAGAAGACACAGAAATCACCAAAATACACATGAAAAGATGCTCTACATCACTAATCATCAGGGAAATGAAAATCAAAACCACAATGAGATATCATGTCACACCTGATAGGATGGCTTTTATCAAGAAAATAAGAGATAACAAGTGCTGATGAGGATATGGAGAAAAGGGAACTCTCATGTACTGTCAGTGGGAATGTAAATTGGTGCAGCCACTATGGAAAACAGCATGGAGGTTTCTCAAAAAATTAAAAGTAGAACTACCATATGACCCAGAAATACCACTTCTTGGTATTTATCCAAAGAAAACAAAAATACTAACTTGAAAAGATATATGTGCTTCCATGTTCATTGCAGTATTGCTTATAATAGCCAAAATATGGAAACAACCTAAGTGTCCATCAGTGGATAGATGGATAAAGAAAATGTGGTACATATATTCAATGGAACATTATTCAGCCATGAAAAAGAATGAAATCTTGCCATTTGCAAGAACATGGATGACGGACTTTGAGGGCATTATGCTAAGTGACATAAGTCAGACAAAAAAGACAAATACCATATGATCTCACTTATATGTGGAATATAAGTAAATAAGTAAATATACAAATGAGCTCATAGATTCAGGGAATGGATTGATGGTTACCAGAGCATGGGGTGGGGAGTGAATGAAATGGGTAAAGGGAGTCAAAAGATACAAACTAACAGTTATAAAAGTTATAAAATTAATGTCCTGGGGATGTCACGTACAGCATGGGAACTATAGTTAATAATGCTGTAATGTATATTTGAAATTTGCTGAGAGAGCAGATCTTAAACGTTCTCACCACAAGAAAAACATTCTGTAACTGTGTGTGGTGACAGATGTTAATTAGATTTACTGTGATCATTTTACAATATGTACAAACGTTGGATCAATTGAAAAAAATAAATAAAACAGTAGCATATTTTCCCATCTGTCTGCACAAATTCAGGGCTTTTACTCTCTAGGATCAATGACACGCAAATATTTTGAGGACAGCCACCAAATTATAAGGGTAGGCTGAGGTGCTGTAACAAGTGAGTTCCCCAGATTCAGAGGCTTGGATCAGAAGTTCCCGATTCTGCCCATAGCCCTTCCAGGATTGGAGTTGTCCAGGGATGGAGACCCTAACCTGTCAAGGACACAAGAGTCCAGATGCCCACCATCATCTCCCTGTCCATCCGTTTGAAGGAATGACGGTGAAAAGAGGTTTCCACTGGCCAGTCTGGAGGTTGCTTGGACATCACGTCCACTCACGTTTCTGTTTTTTTGTTTTTTAATTTTTATTTATTTATTTATTTATTTATTTATGGCTGTGTTGGGTCTTCGTTTCTGTGCGAGGGCTTTCTCTAGTTGTGGCAAGCGGGGGCCACTCTTCATCGCGGTGCGCGGGCCTTTCACATATCGCGGCCCCTCCCATTGCGGAGCACAGGCTCCAGACGCGCAGGCTTAGTAATTGTGGCTCACGGGCCCAGTTGCTCTGCGGCATGTGGGATCTTCCCAGACCAGGGCTCGAACCCGTGTCCCCTGCATTGGCAGGCAGACTCAACCACTGTGCCACTAGGGAAGCCCCTACTCACGTTTTATTGGTGAAAATGTAATGACGAGGCCACGGACAGCGGCAAGGAGCCTGGGAAGTAGGTCTTGGCTGGCTACCGTGTGACAGCACTTGGCTTGAAATCAAAGAAGGGAGACTGGGTTTTGCTGGAAGCTGGTTGTCCCTGATGTTACCCCTGAAGTGGGACCAAGAATTTGGCCTTCCTCCCAAGGCTGCCTCGCTCTCTGCTCTTTCCCTTGACAGGACGAAGCGGGGAAGCTCTCAGCAAATTGTCTGAGTTCAAATTAACTTGCTGTTTGCAGCACTTTACTCATTTACTTTGTAAGAGAATGTAAGCGTCTATATGAGATTTTAGGTAATTGAAAATGCTGTAAACCAAAAACAGAAGCAACAGCAAAACCTTTATCAATTTAAATTTGGTGACACATATTAAGTGTGTTCATTTTTAATTAATACAATTTCAGTAATGAAGTTACTGAAGTTAATTATATTTCAGTAATAAGATATTAATATTACTTAATATATTAATTTTCAATTCAATTTCTGATTTTCATTTAATAAGTGAAAATAATACTTAATGTTAATTAAATAAAATTCATTCAGTGGTGAAATAATACTATACAAGTAAGTTTGGGTGGGGGGATTATGTTTACATTTGTTTTAGCATAAGTTTATGTATGATTCCTTCTTTCTTGTTATTCTAGTTATTTGAAAATGATTTGCTACATATCTTGTGACTGTATATATTTAAATATCAGCTATAATAATTGGCAGCAATAAAGCAAAATTAACAGTGACATATTATCAAGGAGCAAGAATGGCAACATTTGAAAGCCTAATCCACTTACGTTTAGCTTAAGTGACGTGCTCATAAAAGGGCATCCTGCCTCTGTGGGCTTCTCACCGGAGACAGCGTGTGTTTGAGAAGAACTTGACAGTCCCCCGTGGCAGCCAGGACCCACCCAAGAGGACAGAACTGGGACCTAGGGTCAACTGTAGCAATGTTGGAGTTTAATCTTATAAAACAAAATAGCGGTAGCTCCCTGGCAGGCGGGTAGTGGTCCTCAGCCAAGTGTGTGCCTAAGAGTCTTGGTACCTGAAAGCAGGCCTACGGCTCTGGTTCCATTGGGTCCATCACTGTGGATCCCTGAGCCTGGTCTGAGTTAGAGGATGCCCACACTGGAGCAGTCAGAGCGTCCCCGTCTCAGGCCTGAGAAATAGAAACGCCGCAGAGACCTTTGCAAATCACCCGACAAGGATGAGAGGAGATGCCGTTTCCAAGCAGACTTGTACTGCCGATGACTTTGTGTAGCAAACTGCTTTTGATTTTGGAATGATGTCTGCCTTTGCCAACTCCTCCTTAGCGATAGAAAGTGTAGGTAGGGCCCTGTGAAAACACTCACGGTGATGGATTTCCAAAAAGGGAGGGGCTACCTGGGAACTTTAGACAGTATTAATTAGTAGTTTATTCCAAGTTCTTTCTCTTGCGTTTGGTCTGGTAAATGTGCTAACAAGAGATGCTGGGCCAAGACGGTGTCTATAAACATGCAGACAGCCCTGCAAGCGTGAATGCTGGATCGGCTGGTGTGCGGGCTTCCTGCGGCCCTGGAGGTGGGGAGAAGAGTGAGGTGTGGTCCCAGCTCCACAGGACGGGCACTGGAGTGGGAGTCCGTGCTTGGCAACAAGCTACAGGTACAAGGACTTTCCCGGCAAGGCCAAGTGATTGCTCTTATTTGACTTACAAGTAACTCGGTCCTGTGTTCTTCAATTCTTTCTCAAATCAGCATTAAACAGGGATCACTTATGTCTGCTTGGGGTTTGTCTGGGGCTCTGACAGCCCTTCCTTTCATGTTTCTCTTGTAGCCTTTGAGAGCTGTGATATTTCAGCATCCCCTTTAATCCTACTCACATCTTTATGATATCATATAGTGTGTGCATTAAAAATGACTTGAATTTTTTTAATTGAAGTACCGTTGATTTACAACATCGTGTATGTTTCCGGTGTACAGCACAGTGATTCAGTTATATATATATATATATATATTTTTTTTTTTCAGATTCTTTTCCCTTATGGATTATTACATCATATTGAGTAGAGTTCCCAGTGCTGTACAGTAGGTCCTTGTTGGTTATCTATTTTATATACAGTAGTGTGTATACATTAATCCCAATCTCCTAATTTATCCCATTCCCCCCCCCCTTTCCCCTCTGGTAATCATAGATTGTTTCCTATGTCTGTGAGTCTATTTCTGTTTTATAAATAAGTTCATTTCTATCATTTTTTTTAGATTCCTCATCTAAGTGATACCATATGTTTTTCTCTGTCTGACTTGCTTCACTTAGTATGACAATCTCTAGGTCCATCCATGTTGCTGCAAATGGCATTTTTTCATTCTTTTTTATGGCTGAGCAATATTCCATGGTATACATCTTTTAAATAAGAATGTATTTTGTCCTGAGATCACACAATATATGAGTTACAAGTGGCTGTTAAACAGTCAGACCATTAAGGCCCTTCCACACCTGAGGTAAGGAATGGCCACAGGCCGTTGGGGAGCAAGTGGTGAAGTTATGCTAGGGTGTCCGCTGGGGGCCTCCCAGGGTGCTGCTAGGCTGAGCCCTCGGACCCCTTTCCACTCTTGAAGCCACATTTCAGAGCACTGTGCTGTGCTGATGAGTGAGCTGGGAAATCGCCCCACCATATTTTGCTGGTCTGATTGCCTTTCAGCTTGTTTCCAGGCTTGTGACTTCTCTTGGCTGAGAAATTACCCATTGCTGCAATATAGGTATTGGCCTTTCTCTCCTGTATCATTTCATAAGCATATCCTAGCATGAACAAGATACTCTGAGCTCTTAAGGCTTAAGTCTCTGTTAAAAAATCAGCACATTTATTTCTCACTTGTTTCTCCTTCCTCAGCCACATCAGTCATGGGTCAGAATCCTATGGAGACTCTGAGAAGGGCAGGCAGGGTCCAGTAGGTGACAGCTGTCCCTATTAGGCATTGGGTTTCTGACCTCTGGTGTCTGTAGGTGAGGTATCCATGGCATCCCAGGCACAGGAACTTACGTACTTAACTGCCACTCAGAAGAAGACTTTTCAGACTGTAGGTAACACAGAACTGGGTGGCATAACGGCTGACAAGTGAAATTCGTACAGAGCTTGGTTATCCGTCATGCAGGGCTGCAGAACTTAAACATAAATGAATGAATTTAGGTAAGAAAAATTTTGCATGCGTATCGCAACCTAGGTGAGACCAGAGTCTATTGTAGTTCATGTGAGAAGGAGCTGAAGATTTTAGTTGTTTGCAAGGTCAACATTCTGAGAGATCTGCATTGTTTTTGTCTACTTCTCTGAGCACTGGTCCTTCCTAGACTCATTCGGTTTTGCTGTGATATAATCAGGTCAATCCTGGGAGGAGTTGTTGGTGGCCACGGTTCAGAGCTGGGGGTGGGTGACTCTCACCCCTAAGGTGGGGGCTTTGTTTCCCACCCAAAAGCTGACTGAGCATCTCTAAGTTTACAGATGGACTCATATCTGGGTGAGAGGTTGCCATCCCAACCCTAAGACCCTGTAATTTTGCATTGGAAAAAATAGAGCACTTTCTCCAAAAAGCCAGAAGGAGACACTTAACCCTTTGAGTTGTGGAGCTTGCTGTCTCTGTCCCGCCTTGAGTAGCCACAGGTGGCCTTCATCTGGATAATGACATCAACCAGAATCATCTTCTGCAAGTGGCCACATGTTCTGTCACCCTGATCTCATCATCCAGGCTGAAAGGAGGCCTGCTTTCTCCTGGAGGATTGGAGAATTACCTGTCCTCTGCAGTTTCTCCAGGAAATGTGGACATTTATGCTGAGGACAATCAAAATACAAAAAGAAGGATGTGACCATTTAAAAAGAATTTTAATAATCTGTGTCAGCTCTGTGTATTGGGGGTGTTCCCTGGAATGCTGACTCAAGGTTTCTGTGGTTGACCACTGAGGCTGGGCTTCGTGTGGGCTGAGCAGGAGAGACTCGCTGTGTGCCTTGCCTGTTCCTGGTTGACCAGAAGGCTGGGTTTCACTGCTGTAGCATCACTGGGCACATGGGCCATTTGGCTGATGCCTGGGCCAAAGCATGACCCTTCTGCACTGTGGCAGGGCTTGGCTCCCTCTCTGTACTTCCAAGCTTGTGGCTTCTGTGGAAGCAATAAGTGCTTTGTTCCATGGTTGTGTGTGTGTGTGTGTGCACAGCCGTGCACGGCATGCACACACATGCATAGAAGTGCCTCTCTAGAGAAATGCCAACTGCCAGCTTTTTAAATGGAAAGAGAGGAATGTGAGAAGGTCTAAAGTAAATGATGACTTTTGTATCCGTATCCCAGACGTTCCAAGGAAAACAGTGAAACACATTTGTCAGAGACTCACATCTGTGAACCAGCAAATCCACCAACACCCTAGAAACAAGAAAAATCGGTTGATTCACTCATTTCAGAAAATGGACCAGCCAGTTTAAAAATTACTCATAGGGGAGACCTTCAAGATGACAGAGGAGTAAGACGAGGACATCACCTTCCTTCAACAAATACATCAGAAATACATCTACATGTGGAACAACTCCTACAGAACACCTACTGAACGCTGGCAGAAGACCTCAGACTTCCCAAAAGCCGTGTGGCTGACAGGGTCTTGGTGCTCCGGCCGGATAACAGGCCTGTGCCTCTGAGGTGGGAGAGCCGAGTTCAGTACATTGGTCCACCAGAGACCTCCCGGCTCCATGTAATATCAGACAGCGAAAGCTCTCCCAGAGATCTCCATCTCAATGCTAAGATGCAGCTCAACTCAACGACCAGCAAGCTACAGTGCTGGACACTCTATGCCAAACAACTAGCAAGACAGGACCACAACCCCACCCATTAGCAGAGAGGCTGCCGAAAATCATAATAAGGTCATATACACCCCAAAACACACCACTGGACATGGTCCTGCCCACCAGAAAGACAAGATCCAGCCTTATCCACCAGAACACAGGCACCAGTCCCCTCCACGAGGAAGCCTACACAACACACTGAACCAACCTTAGCCACTGGGGGCAGACACCAAAAAACAATGGGAACTACGAACCTGCAGCCTGTGAAAAGGAGACCCCAAACACAGTAAGTTAAGCAAAATGAGAAGACAGAGAAACACACAGCAGATGAAGGAGGAAGGCAAAAACCCACCAGACCGAACAAATGAAGAGGAAATAGGCAGGCTACATGAAAAAGAATTCAGAGTAATGATAGTAAAGATGATCCAAAATCTTGGAAATAGAATGGAGAAAATACAAGACACGTTTAACAAGGACCTAGAAGAACTAAAGAGCAAATAAACAATGATGAACAACATGATAAATGAAATTAAAAATTCTCTAGAAGGAATCAATAGCAGAATAACTGAGGCAGAAGAACGGATAAGTGACCTGGAAGATAAAATAGTGGAAATAACTACCACAGAGCAAAATAAAGAAAAAAGAATGAAAAGAATTGAGGACAGACTCAGAGACCTCTGGGACACCATTAAACACACCAACATTCGAATTATAGGGGTCCCAGAAGAGTAAAAGAAAAAGAAAGGGACTGAGAAAATATTAGAAGAGATTATAGTTGAAAATTTCCCTAATATGGGAAAAGAAATAGTCAATCAAGTCCAGGAAGCACAGAGAGTCCCATACAGGATAAATCCAAGGAGAAATATGCCAAGATACATATTAATCAAACTATCAAAAATAAAATACAAAGAAAAAATATTAAAAGTAACAAGGGAAAAACAACAAATAACACACAAGGGAATCCCCATAAGGTAACAGCTGATCTTTCAGCAGAAACTCTGCAAGCCAGAAGGGAGTGGCAAGACATATTTAAAGTGATGAAAGGTAAAAACCTACAACCAAGATTACTCTACCCAGCAAGGATCTCATTCAGATTTGACGGAGAAATTAAAACCTTTACAGACAAGCAAAAGCTAAGAGAATGCTTTTACATTTTATAACAACAAATACTAAAGGCACTTCTCTAAGCAGGGAAAACAAGAGAAGGAAAAGACCTACAATAACAAACCCAAAACAATTAAGAAAATGGTAATAGGAAAATACATATCGATAATTATGTTAAATGTAGATGGATTGAATGCTCCCACCGAAAGACATAGACTGGCTGAATGGATACAAAAACAAGACCCATATATATGCTGACTACAAGAGACCCACTTCTGACCTAGGGACACATACAGACTGAAAGTGAGGGGATGGAAAAAGATATTCCATGCAAATGGAAAACAAAGGAAAGCTGGAGTAGCAATTCTCATATCAGACAAAATAGACTTTAAAATAAAGGCTATTACAAGAGACAAAGAAGGACACTACATAATGATCAAGGGATCAATCCAAGAAGAAGATATAACAATTGTCAATATTTCTGCACCCAACATAGGAGCACCTCAATACATAAGGCAAATGCTAACAGCCATAAAAGAGGAAATCAACAGTAACACAATCACAGTACAGGACTTTAACACCCCACTTTCACCAATGGACAGATCATCCAAAATGAAAATAAGTAAGGAAACACAAGCTTTAAATGATCCATTAAGCAAGATGGACTTAACTGATATTTAAAGGACATTCCATCCAAAAATAATAGACTACACTTTCTTCTCAAGTCCTCATGGAACATTCTCCAGTATAGATCAAATCTTGGGTCACAAATCAAGCCTTGGTAAATTTAAGAAAATTGAAATCATATCGAGTATCTTTTCTGACCACAATGCTATGAGACTAGATATCAATTACAGGGAAAAATCTGTAAAAAATACAAACACATGGAGGCTAAACAATACACTATTAAATAACCAAGAGATCACTGAAGAAATCAAAGAGGAAATAAAAAATATTTAGAAACAAATGACAATGAAGTCACGACAACCCAAAACCTATGGGATTCAGCAAAAGCAGTTCTAAGAGGGAAGTTTATAGCAATACAATCCTACCTCAAGAAACAAGAAACATCTCAAATAAACAACCTAATCTTACACCTAAAGCAATTAGAGAAAGAAGAACAAAAAAACCCCAAAGTTAGCAGAAGGAAAGAAATCATAAAGTACAGATAAGAAATAAATGAAAAAGAAATGAAGGAAATGATAGCAAAGATCAATAAAACTAAAAGCTGGTTCTTTAAGAAGATAAACAAAATTGATAAACCATTAGCCAGACTCATCAAGAAAAAAGGGAGAACACTCAAATCAATAGAATTAGAAATGAAAAAGGAGAAGTAACAACTGACACTGCAGAAATACAAAGGATCATGAGAGATTACTAAAAGTAACTATATGCCAATAAAATGGACAACCTGGAAGAAATGGGCAAATTCTTAGGAAAGCACAACCTTCTGAGACTGAACCAGGAAGAAATAGAAAATATAAACAAACCAATCACAAGCACTGAAATTGAGACTGTGATTAAAAATCTTCCAACAAACAAAAGCCCGGAACTAGATGGCTTCACAGACGAATTCTATCAAACATTTAGAGAAGAGTTAACACCTATCCTTCTCAAACTCTTCCAAAATATAGCAGAAGGAGGAATGCTCCCAAACTCATTCTATGAGACCACCATCACCCTGAGACCAAAACCAGACAAAGATGTCACAAAGAAAGAAAACTTCAGGCCAATATCACTGATGAACATAGATGCAAAAGTCCTTAACAAAATACTAGCAAACAGAATCCAGCAGCACATTAAAAGGGTTATACACCATGATCAAGTGGCGTTTATCCCAGGAATGCAAGGATTCTTCAATATACACAAATCAAACAATGTGATACACCATATTAACAAATTGAAGGAGAAAAAACATGATCATCTCAATAGATGCAGACAAACCTTTCGACAAAATTCGACACCGAGTTATGATAAAAACCCTCCAGAAAGTAGGCATAGAGGGAACTTACCTCAACATAATAAAGGCCATATATGACAGACCCACAGCCAACTTCATTCTCAATGGTGAAAAACTGAAACCATTTCCACTAAGATCAGGAACAAGACAAGGTTGCCCACTCTCACCACTATTATTCAATATAATTTTGGAAGTTATAGCCACAGCAATCAGAGAAGAAAAAGAAATAAAAGGAATCCAAATCAGAGAAGAAAAAGTAAAGCTGTCACTGTTTGCAGATTACATGATACTATACATAGAGAATCCTAAAGACGCTACCAGAAAACTGCTAGAGCTAATCAATGAATTTGGTAAAGTAGCAGGATACAAAATTAATGCACAGAAATCTCTTGCATTCCTATACACTACTGATGAAATATCTGAAGGAGAAATTAAGGAAACACTCCCATTTACCATTGCAACCAAAAGAATAAAATACCTAGGAATCAACCTACCTAAGGACAGAAAAGACCTGTATGCGAAAAACTATAAGACACCGATGAAAGAAATTAAAGATGATACAAACAGATGGAGAGATACACCATGTTCTTGGATTTGAAGAATCAACATTGTGAAAATGACTCTACTACCCAAAGTAATCTACAGATTCAATGCAAACCCTATCACACTACCAATGGCATTTTTCACAGAACTATAAGAAAAATTTCACAATCTGTATGGAAACACAAAAGATCCCGAATAGCCAAAGCAATCTTGAGGAAAAAAAACAGAGCTGGAGGAATCAGGCTCCCTGACTTCAGACTATACTACAGAGCTACAGTAATCAAGACAGTATGGTACTGGCACAAAAACAGAAATATAGATCAATGGAACAGGATAGAAAGCCCAGAGATAAATCTATGCACATATGGTCACCTTATTTTTGATAAAGGAGGCAAGAATATACAATGGAGGAAAGACAGCCTCTTCAATAAGTGGTGCTGGGAAAACTGGACAGCTACATGTAAAAGAATGAAATTAGAACACTCCCTGACACCATACACAGAAATAAATTCAAAATGGATTAAAGACCTAAATGTAAGGCTAGACACTAGAAAACTCTTAGAGGAAAACATAGGCAGAACACTCTATGACATAAATCACAGCAAGATCCTTTTTGACCCAGCTCCTGGAGAAATGGAAATAAAAATAAAAATAAACAAATGGGACCTAATGAAACTTAAAAGCTTTTGCACAGCAAAGGAAACCGTAAACAAGACGAAAAGACAACCCTCAGAATGGGAGAAAATATTTGCAAATGAAGCAACTGACAAAGGATTAATCTCCAAAATTTACAAGCAGCTCATGCAGCTCAATATCAAAAAACACAAACAACCCAATCCAAAAATGGGCAGAAGACCTAAATAGACATTTCTCCAAAGAAGATATACAGATTTCCAACAAACACATGAAAGGATGCTCAACATCACTTATTAGAGAAATGCAAATCAAAACTACAGTGATGTATCACCTCACACCAGTCAGAATGGCCATCATCAAAAAATCTACAAACAATAAATGCTGGAGAGGGTGTGGAGAAAAGGGAACCCTCTTGCACTGTTGGTGGGAATGTAAATTGGTACAGCCACTATGGAGAACAGTATGGAGGTTCCTTAAAAAACTAAAAATAGAACTACCATATGACCCAGCAATGCCACTACTGGGCATATACCTTGAGAAAACCATAATTCAAAAAGAGTCATGTACCACAATGTTTATTGCAGCTCTATTTACAATAGCCAGGACATGGAAGCTACCTAAGTGTCCACTGACAGATGAATGGATACAGAAGATGTGGCACATATATACAATGGAATATTACTCAGCCATAAAAAGAAACGAAATTGAGTTATTTGCAGTGAGGTGGATGGACCTAGAGTCTGTCATACAGAGTGAAGTAAGTCAGAAAGAGAAAAACAAATACCATATGCTAACACATATATATAGAATCTAAAGAAAAAAAATGGTTCTGAAAAACCTAGGGGCAGGACAGGAGTAGAGGCGCAGACGTAGAGAATGGACTTGAGGACACGGGGAGTGGGAAGGATAAGCTGGGACGAAGTGAGAGAGTGGCATGGACATATATACACTACCAAATGTAAAATAGATAGCTAGTGGGAAGCAGCCGCATAGCACAGGGAGATCAGCTCGGTGCTTTGTGACCACCTAGAGGAGTGGGATAGGGAGGGTGGGAGGGAGATGCAAGAGGGAGGAGATATGGGGATATATGTATATGTATAGCTGATTCAGTTCATTATACAGCAGAAACTAACACACCATTGTAAAGCAATTATACTCCAATAATGATGTTAAAAAAATATATATTTACTCATAAAGTGAGAGCTAAAACGTAGCCAGAGTGTGGGAGGGTATTGCCTGTGAGGTGAGAGCCTTACTGGAACATGGGGCTTTTGAAGGAAGTGGGATTCGGGAAGGACCCGGCAGCCTGGACACACCAGCTTGTGACCCTGAGGAGGGGAAGGTGCCAGGGGAGCTGCCTGTGACTGACATTAGTGGGGGGAATTGTCCCCCGCCCATGGTGGCGTTCAGAACCCGGGCACTTGCGACCTTGCCGACAATCTTCCAGAGAGGTGCAGACCCTGGCGTTTCACACTGACTCATAGAGGATGAAGGAAACAATGAGCCCCAGGCAGGGAGCCCTCTGGACGATGCCCGGCCCTCAGGCTCAGATACAGGGCATGGGATGCGGGGGCTTGCAGGTGCCTGTTTGATAAAGCGGGATGGCCAGCCCTGCGCAGCCCCGGCCAGGGGACCTGGCATGGGGAATGTAAGGCTTGTCTCAGGGAGTTGGAAAATAATCCAGAAACAGAGGCTGAGGTTTCTGTGTTAAAATCAGAAATGAGGGCTTGAGTATTTACGTGATAATAAATAGATTTTTAATTATATTATTATATAATGTACATTATATAATACATTATCATATATTAGTGTATTATATTAGTACATATTATATATGTTGATGTGTATTATATATTATAGTATATTATATGATATATAATATGCTACAATATATATATTATAATATAATAATACATTATATATTATATATCATACATGTGTGTGAGTGTGTGTACATATTCACACACACACGCACACACACCCTGAATGGGCGATGGGGTGCCGTTGGGTGGAGACCCACTGGAGCTATGGTTCCCTTCAGGATGGGGCGCCGCGGGCGGTCCCGGCGGGGGCACCAGTCACCCAGGGCGTCCTCTGCTGGGCTCTGGAAAGCCCACTCTCCGCACTCACCCCTTGGCCTCCTGTGGGCCTGTTCCTGAGGCACTGCTAGGGGAGCAGATCCCAGGCAGCTGTGGGCCAGAACCAAAGAGGGCAGCTGGGGAGGAGGGCAGGGCTCCTGGGGTAGATGCTCTTCAGAGCCGGGGTGCTGATGGGGGCCCGAGAGGAGAGAGGCTGAACACAGCCTCACAGGTGACAGCGTCTCCGGCCTCAGGAGCAGCTGCATCTGAGAGACAAGGTGAAGGGCAGTGGGGCTCCGGCAGGCAGGTCAGGAGGGGACGTCCGCTTGGGAAGAGCACCCAGACTTCTGCTTAAAGCCGGTGGAGTTGCCTCTTCGAATCCAGCTGGGGAGACGGATGCTAACAGGGGCCCAAGGCGGGCTCTGAGTCCTGAGCGAAGAAAAGAGGAGGGAAGGGGGCTCTCTCCCTTCCCTTCTGGGCCCCCCATCACTCCTGCTGCCCTCCCCCCTGCCCCGCCCCACACGACCCGGGATAGAGAGAGGCAGCCGTGCCCACTGGCCTGTCAGCCCCTAGGTGAGGTGGGCCCAGAGGCGGGGCTGCCCCAGGCTGCGGTTGGGACTCTGCTCTGAGTGGGACGGCCTTTCTCCTCCCCTTCCGAGTACCTCCCGCTGTCAGGCCTGGACAGAAGGCCTGCCCTGCTGGTTTATTGAACAGGCATCCCGCTAGCTCCCCACATGCCACCAGAAAGAGGAGAACATTGCACCTCTCCCAGGGTTGCAAACATAGCAACGGCGAGATCTGCTTCCCAGTTTCCTGATGGGTTGTAGCAACCAAGTTCAGTAACTGTTGTGGTGGTCCGGTGTTCCTCCTGGCTTGTTCACCTGGGACTGGAGAGATTGGACGGAATCCCTCGGATGTCCCTTGGTGTCCCCTCTCTGTTACCTGCTTTCGGGTGGGAAAACTTGCATCTCCCTCCCAGGGCCCCTCTTCTAACCCTCCTCTTCGCCGGGCCTCTGGGCTGGCCCCACCCCTGCAGTCACCATTTTCCTATCCCCTCGTTTTATTTCCAACAAGAGTTAATGTCTTAAAGGGAGAATGCAGAGCGGGCACAGGTCAGAAGAACTGCAGAATCTTGTCCCTAAAAATCAGGCTCACAGGCAAGCGTGGGGCTCCATGAGCAGGTCACAGGAAAACCCGAAGAAACCTGCAAGGCTTTACATGTGAACATCGCAGGTGACCTGCGGCGTGTGTGCCCTGAGGTCCCCTCTCTGTGGCCAGGCTGGCGTGCACTGGATCAGCTGTGTGTCTTGTGGGGCAGTGGAGCCCCAGAGAGGGGTCAGGGGTGGGGTGCTTTGTTAGTTAATAGTAAAGTTGCAAACTTTATGAATGATTTACTTAAAACAGAAGGAGGCTGTTCAAGGGTCCCCTGGAAAAACATTGTCCTTCACTTCCTAATACGCTTTTCTGAGGGAAAGTGTGAGGGGCAGAGATCTCGTGCAGATGCTCCCTGTGGAGGTTTGTCATGCATGGGAACCCCTGCCACCGTGGGGCTGGGGACCAGAAAAAAATGTCGGAGGCTGATGATGTAAGGTCTGTCCTGAGAGAGAAGGAAAAATGGCCACCTCTGCCCCGGGCAGCGTGAGTGGTGTGATGCTTTCGGGGAGGAATCTGCAGCAGTGGCTCTTCACCTTGACTTTCAAAGCAGACGCCTAACAGCCAGCGAGCCCCTGAAAGGACGCCCGGGTCACGATGAGCTAGAAATATGCAAACCCAAACCTCAGTGAGGTGCCGCTTCGCACCCGCTAAGATGGCTATCATTTTTTATGAAAGGAAAATAACAAATAAGTGTTGGCAAGGACGTGGAGAAATCGGAACCTTCCTTCATTGCTAGTGGAAAGGTAAAACGGTGCAGCTGCCGGGGAGAGTGAAGCGTAGACCCGGCAAGTCTGCTCCTAGGTGCCCACAAAACTTGAGGGCAGAGTTTCAAGCCAACACCTGTAGGCAGATGTTCACAGCAGCTCTAGTCACAAAAGCCAAAAGGCGAAAACAACCCGCATGTCCGTCCCCAGATGAATGGGCGAACAGAATGTGGACTCTCCATGGAAGGAAGGACTATTCAGCCATGAGGAGAAAGGATGCTCTGACACAGGCCAAGCACGGAGGAACCTTGACATCTTCACGCCGAGAGAAAGAAGCCAGGCCTGGAAACCACGTGTTGTTTGACTCCGTGCATGCGAAGGAACCAGGACAGTCCATCCAGGGTCAGAAAGCAGGTGGGTGGTTGCCAGGGGAGATGGGATGAGCAGTGGCTACTGAATGGACCCAGGGTTTCCTTTCAGGGGGATAAGAAGTTCCAGAACTAGATGCTGGTGGCTGGACAACACGGGGAAGGTACTTCATGCCTCTGAACTGTACACTTTAAAATGGTTGAAATGGTAAATCTTACGTTACACGTGTTTTGACACAATAATTTTTCTTTTTAAAGAAAAACAACAGATGCCTGGTCCCATCCCATAGTTTCTGCTGAAGTTGGTCTGGGGTGTGGCTGGCCTTTCCCATCTTTAAAAGCTCCGGGGTGCGGGGGAGTCCTGATGTGCGACCAAGTTCTAGAATCTCTGTTCCAGTGCCAGCCTGCCTGGCTCTTCTACTGTCTGGATGTGGCCCCAGGCACCCACTCTCTCTGCCTCAGCTTCCTTCCCTGTGAAAGGGGGTCCTGCGATTACCTACCTCAGAGAGCTGTCACACGATCAGATGGGTTGATGTGTGGAAGCTCAAGGCCCCCTCACATATCTGTTGTTCTGCCTGAGTCTGGGGGTGAGACCCCCTTCTTCAACGGCAGCTCTGGTTCTCTGCTCTTGGCCAGTGTCCAATCAGACTCCCTTCTGGAAGGGGGACCACCCTTCTCTGTTTTGTCCAGGACAATCTTCAAAGTGCTTTTGCCCTGGGCTTCCTTGGTGATCCAGTAGTTAAAACTTCGCCTTCCAATGCAGGGGGTGCGGGTTCAATCCCTGGTCAGGGAGCTAATATCCCACATGCCTCGTGGCCAAAAAACCAAAACTTAAAAAACAGAAGCAATATTGTAACAAATTCAGTAAAGACTTTAAAACTGGTCCCTATCAAAAAAATCTTTGAAAAAAGAATGCTGTTGCCCCATGTTCTTTCCAATTGGGCCTTTTTCCTGGGCCACTTGGATAAGGGTCCCATTTTGGATACTGGAATTTGTGATTGCTGTTCTACAGCACGATGCCTGTAGATAGCAAAGGATGATGGATGTCTTTGCAGGTGAGAGGGGGGTGCTTGGACAGGTGAGAGCTGGTCTCCTCAGCTGAGAGACAATTGAATCACACCTACACTTCCTGCTTCTTAAAAAACCCTCCTATTTTACTTGAAGATGAATTTGCCGGAAGAGAAATCTAATCAGTTTAGTTTCCTCCACCTAATGACTCGGTTACCTAGAGTTAGGGAGAAGCCTTCCTGATCTGATCCAAGAGTTAGAAATCATCTGGTTTCTGGCAGAGAGATTCGTTCTCATTCTAGTTTTGTTTCTATAAGGGGATGAGGCATCTTTTCCGGCAGCCCTGAAACCCGGCCAGTACCAACTGGTAGCCAGGCCCCCATTTCCTTCCCTCATCCAGCCCAGGTATCGATGAAATGCACAGGAGCCGCTTGACATGCGAGGCCTGATGTCCTTTGGAGGAATCCATTGATCTCAACTGTGGCTATGTAGGAAATCTTACTCCTGATGAATTTTAGTAAACGACTTACAGATCAATATTCAAAACCTGCTACGGTACAAATTTTGGGAAATTTCGCACATTTTAAAGGGAAACATTTGTTATGAAGGTTTTATTGTTCGTGTGAATTAGCACCATCTCCCCCCGCCGCCAAAATTGTGCTGAATTGAGTTTGCCTCCGTTGAAATCTCACATAGAACCACAGCAAGCCATCACAGACACACACACACACACACACGTGCGTGGAGCCCTGGCCCCCCTCATTCTCCTGCTCCCCATGCGTTATGCTCACCACCCCCCCACTCACCATCACACCACCTCCCTCAGTGCTCTTCCTCTCCTCTCCTCCTCCACACCCCCTGCAGAGCCTGCACACTGACCCCTGGGGCCCCTGCGCCCTCCCCGTCAGGACCATGGCCTTCCTGGGGCCGGGCATCGCGTGTTCTACATCTTTGAATTACACCAAGGCTTGTTCCCTTTTCATTCACAAGCTTTTCAGAAATTTCTGGCTTTCTAAAATGGTCCTGGTGAAAGTGGCCAATTACGAATAATCAGTATATCCCAAGCATTCCCATCTTCGCTAACAGGTTTTGGTTTTCAGAAGGTCCTACAGCAGAAGGTTCGGACTAATCCAGCTCACCTTCAGTTTCTTCCCTGAGTTTTGTTACAAGAAAGATACTACCAGTTGGATGCCCTGGCACACTTACATTTTCCTGTAAGTTCAGGGGAAATCCTGCCAGTGGAGAAATGATCTGAAATTGTTCTGATGCTTGTAACCATCAGAGAGCTTCTATGACACAGTATTTTGTTGGCCAGATAGCTTCTGCAACTTATCTTCTATAGAAATGCCTTTCCTCAGGCATCCCCCCAAGGCATTTGGCGCGGAGAATGGCCGTTTCCCACTCACATCGCAGAGTAGAAACTAGATTCATAAGTTCCGTTTCTCTGCCCATCACGGGGATTCGTTCTCACGAAGCTGGTGGGCTTCAGCCTCTTGGTTTGCCCTTTACTCTGAATTGACGCCAGATTTCCAGGTCGTGGGAAGACCTGGTGCCCTCTGGCCGAGGGATGCAGCCATGGGTGTGTCCATCAGGAAGGCTGTTCTCCTAGGATAAGAAAAATCAGGCAGAGTACACCCTTGAGGAAGGGACCTTTGCCTGGCCCAGTGTCCAGGAAGGTGCCAGCAGCCGCGGGATGGGAAGCGAAGTTCTCTGCTTTCACATCAGAGGACTTTTGCTAGATCTGGGCTGCTGTGCCCAGCGGATCCCTGTGAGTGTGGGCAGGACAGCGGGGTCCATCCATGCCGCCTGGTTTCTGTCGTGTGGTCCTGCCTTAGATCCCTGCCAAAGCCTGGGTCCGAAGAAAAGGCGATGTGGGTAACAGGTCTGACTGCAGCTTCTCTCCCACTTGATTCTTTGACCAAGAAGGAAGGAAGGAAGGAAGGAAAGAGGGAGGGAGGAAGGAAGGAAGGGAGAAAAGGAAGAAAGGGAGGAGGGAAGGGAGGGAGGGAGAGAGGGAAGAAGAAAGGAAGGAAGGAAGGACAGAAAGGAAAAAGCGAAGCTGTATGAAATCCTTTGAGAAGGGGGCAGTGTGATGGAAGGAGAGGAGGGATGCAGGACAGCTTGGGAACTGACTAGTTGAATCCCATCCCCAGGGGCTCAGGTATCCTGAGGAGCTCAGCTCATTTCCTTGGGCCTCAGTTTTCGTCACTGTTAAAACTCTGAAACCATGCCATCCTAAAAACATCTGGTCTAATTTAGAAGCCTCTGATGCTGAAAGGATGGTTGATGGCTATTTTAGACTGTACTTACTGTAACCAAAATATTTTCCTCAGTATTTAGACCAAAACCTCTACCTGAATTCCTCACCAACCATGTGAAAAGGTCCACTTGATCACGTGATTGGTTCTCACAAGATAAATAGTCTTTTCTTTTTTTGCCAGAATGAACAGTTTTGAGAAATGGGAACAACATAACTCTTCATCCTTACTTTTTATTGGAATCAATGTAAACAGAAAGGTTGCAAGTACAGCATTGACCCATTTGTCTCCGGAAGCCTATTCTAGCCAGTGTTCACAGCTGCCTTGCTGTTTACAGGGACCGATGGCTCCCCTTCGGCTGTGACGTGGATGCTGGT
Organism: Balaenoptera borealis; assembly: GCF_965194805.1. Lineage (NCBI taxonomy): Eukaryota > Metazoa > Chordata > Mammalia > Artiodactyla > Balaenopteridae > Balaenoptera > Balaenoptera borealis. Next base: position 6,909,049 of record NC_138864.1, on the reverse strand, counting down.
AGAGCCGCCTGGTGCAGACAACATCAGGAGCCCCAGCAGAGGACACACACGGGGCAGCTGGGCTCACGTGGAAGGAGTGATACCCACCTTGGGCGCACTCGGTGTCCTGCCTGGTACTGATCTCTGATCGATGACAAGCAAATGAGTCAAGGAGAGCAGCTGCTCTCTGCAGCGCCAGTGCACCCCAGAATCATTCTAGGGAGACCCAGCGCTCCCGGAGCTTTCCTTGGGGTTATGAGGAGCTGTAACAGCTGTGCCCTCTGCTGGCCCCGCAGAGACCACTGTGCCTGCGGTGACGTTCCCAACGGGTTAGAGTCAGAGCTAATCCAAAGGCCAAGCCCATGGTCACCCACCCAGCCCACTTCCCAGCTCAGCTTCTTGGGAAGCCCCCGGGGTCTGTGCATCTCCCCACAGAGAAGCTCAGGTCGTCTGTGTCAATGAAAACATTGTTGCTGCCCTAACAAAGGGTGTTGCAGCCATCAAGCCATCACATTACAGCTGCCCTGACAGTGAGCCCTGAGGGAACTCAGGATGGAAACAGGGTGCCTGCCATCACACCATCAGCCACTGCAGCCGCCAACCCCCTGCCCCCTGCACTGAAGGTGCACCCTGAGGGGATTCAGGACGAGAAAGCATAGGACACTGGCCCCAGATAGGTGAGGTGCACATCAAAGGGATGGTTTCAGTGAGCCCAGATTCTTGCATCTTCCCGTACATTGATAAGAGCTAAATTCCTTAACTTGAGATGTCTGGTTTTCTTTCATTAACAGTAATCTTTTGATGTTCCGACTACCTGGTCTTTCTTGCAAAAACTCCTATACATCCTGGTTCCCCCCTTGCCTCTTCGAGCAGTCCCTCAGAGCAATCCGAGAGGCTGCATCCCGGGTTTAAGTCCTCAGTGTTGTCCGCTGAATATAACATAATTCTCAACTTTTAGCTTGTGCATTTTTTTTTCAGTCGACATTTGCAAAGTGGCTGCAGTGACAACCAGATAGAAGGAGATCAGGACTTGCTGAGATAACGAGTGCATTTCAAATGGAAACAATCAATTATACATTTTTTCATTTAAAATTTGAGATCTCTGGCAAAATCAACCGTCGCAGGAGATGTTGGTCTCCTCTCAGGCTGGCACCAGATCCTGAAATTGTTTCCTAGCTCTCCACTCCCAGCTGTGTGTGTGAGATGGGATCAAGTTATCATTTTATACTGAATGTAATAAATTCCTGGGCTGTCAGCAGTGATACAGATACACCGAGTTTAGTCCTGTTTCCCATCTCACTAGCCCTCCGGGGACAGCAGAGGAGGTGTACACCCCGCCGTCTGAAGTCCCACGAGCTCTGGGTGGAAAAGGTTGGGTTTGCTTTTTTCCCTTTTCATTATCCATTGCTTTTTCTTAATGATTTATTGGGCTTCACTCACAGGAGAAAAACTCCTGAGAAAATCTGGTGCGACTGTAAGTGCCAGAATCTGTGGATCTTGTTGCCAACCTTTGTAGAAAGGCATGACTCACTCCTCTACCAGAAAAGGGCTTGATATTAAAAAAAAATGTTATTGACCAGTTTGGACAGGAGCAGGAAATGAGATCCCTCCCGCAGATAAGCCGTGGTCTGTCCCCCAGGGAACCTGGCCGCTCTGTAGCAGGGGAGAACCCTGAAACTGGAATAGGAGGGCATGGACTAGCCTGTCTAGACCCCAGGCTACACGGACCGCACTCTTGGTTTACCATTTTGTTTTATGTTGTTGTGAATGAGCATCTTAAAGGACATCCGATACTTAACAGTGTTTTCATCCAAATCACTCTGTGGGTTTTTTTTTCTACATTCTGTGTACAAATTCCAGGAGTGGGGAAAGAAGGAAACAGGAGTTAAACCACAAATATTCTCTGGGCAGCCGAAATGTTTTGGCTTCCCATGGGTTGAAGGTTGAGAAACACTCTTGTGTTTCAGAATTGAGAGGGGCTGGTGGACCAAGATCTAGGGGACCCTGACATTGTGGGGGGGTAGGGGGCGGGGTTAGGGGTGGGGAGAGATGTTTGTGTGTTCTCTAGAGCAGATTTGGCTAAAAAACCTGTTGTGTCAAAATTCACTTCTGTTCCAGAGACACAGATAATGGATCGAGTGCAGCCCATCGCCCGGGATAACAGGTGCCAGGACTTGCAGGGGGACCTGGATGGGTGGCTCTGGGGTCCAACTTTCTGCTGCCCAAGGCCATCTCACTGTGGCCCTGATGAGGTCATTCTTACCAAAAATACTTATCAGAGGAGAAGGAAACCACATAGGGGGGACATCCCTAATGTGACAGAAACATGCTAAGTGCTGACCACAACTTTGAAGTAAATGGAATGCCCCCAATTTTAAAGATGGAGACATTCCTGCCTGTGTGTGCATGGTGGGTACTGGGTCAGCCCCTCACCTCAAGAAGGAGTTGACAATCTCAGATGTCACAGTGCTCTGAGGGCTACAGGATGACAGAGGTAGAACCTGAAATAGATACAAAATGGGTGAGCTGTGAAGTGCTTTTAAGGGAGTGTCCGCACAGAGCTGGGAAAATGCTCAGGGCACTTAAAGGACTGAGGTGAGTTCAGAGTGGTGCAGAGGGGTCCTCCAGGCTCGCACCGTCTTGGTGAGGACTAAAGCAAGTGGGATTGGAAGTTCCCAGTCTAGACAGGGTGGAGGGAGGAAAAGCAATTAGTATCGGGTGTAAAATGCATTGTCACAAACATCTTGTTTATGGGATGCCAAATGGGTCCAGGCACACTCCAGAGATGCGGGCAGTGGGTGGAGTTCTCCGTTGTATTTCACAAGTTTTAACAAACCTCCATGGCATGAGTTTGTACCCCCTTGAATGCGGGGGGGGGGCATTTGAGCGATCCAGCCACCCAGTGCAACACCTCCCCAGCTCCAGACTGGGACCAGTCAAGCCCTTGCTCTGGTTTGCTTCATTTGCTTAATTTTATCATCTGGACCCTGCATCTCTGAGTGAATTTAAGTTCTCGTGTCTCCTTGCGTGTTCATGGTTGCTATGGAGGTAGATGTAAGGCAGAGAAAAGTATTTAAGAGTTCATTTTGCATTGGCTTATTTGCTTAGCAGTGAGTCTAATGTCTGCAGAACTCAAGGATCGGGAGAAACATTGACATTTTTTCTTTACATTTTTCTATGGGAGCCTCGGTAGGGGTCGATGGGTTTTCTGGGTGTTGGGCTATTTCCTGTGGATCCCTCACCTATTCCTTATGGGGGTTCTGCATTTGATGAGCAGGGCATTTGATGGTCAGTGTCTCACAAGGAAGCATGAATTGGCATAAAAAGCAACCTTCAGGGATTGGGTTTTCCTTTGATGTTAATATTTAAGTACAGGAAAATCTGAGTCTCATGGATAAAGAAGATGTGGCACATATATACAATGGAATATTACTCAGCCATAAAAAGAAACGAAATTGAGTTATTTGTAGTGAGGTGGTTGGACCTAGAGTTTGTCATACAGAGTAAAGTAAGTCAGAAAGAGAAAAATACCATATGCTAACACGTATACATGGAATCTAAAAAAAAAAAAAATGGTTATGAAGAACCTAGGGGCAGGACAGGAATAAAGATGCAGATGTAGAGAATGGACTTGAGGACACGGGGAGGGGGAAGGGTAAGCTGGGACGAAGTGAGAGAATGGCATGGACATATATACACTACCAAATGTAAAATAGATAGCTAGTGGGAAGCAGCCACATAGCACAGGGAGATCAGCTCGGTGCTTTGTGACCACCTAGAAGGGTGGGATAGGGAGGGAGGGAGGGAGGGAGACACAAGAGGGAAGAGATATGGGGAGATATATATATATGTATAGCTGATTCACTGTGTTATAAAGCAGAAACTAAGACACCATTGTAAAGCAATTATTTTCCAATAATGATGTTAAAAAATAAAAACCACGTAAAAAAAAAAAAAAAAAAGAAAATCTGAGTCTCAGAAATCCTCTCAGGAAACTGAATGATAGTATAATTGGCAGAACAGAATAGAATTTGAGGCTGAGGGCAGGTAATGTGGGGCTGTTGCTGAATGCGATGAATTTCCTGTCTGTATTTGTTTCAAATATAGTGAACCAATGTTTCAGATGAAAGCTCACCCACAAGTTCATTGTGTGAAACGTGAGGGTAGAGTTCCCCACCCACTCATTTCTGCAAACGTGGACTCAAGGGCCCTCCGGGTACCAGGAGATACTAGGAGCCAGGGACACTGCCATGGGTGCAAACAGGGAATAATCGTCGTCCTCAGGGGGCTCACATTTGCATGATAACTATAATAGCACATATCAGATGCTTACTTTGTGCCTAGCACTCTCTTAAGGCTCTTTCATCTGTCGTAACCCATTCAGTTCCCACGATTTCTTTGTGATGGAGGTGCTGTTATTGACCTCAATTTTACAGGAGATAAACTGAGGCAGAGAGAAGTTAAGAAACCTGTCCAAGGTCACACAGCTTATCAGCGGCAAAGCCAGGAATTGAGTTCAGGCAGTGTGTCCCCCCCATCTGTGGGCTGACCACTACACTGCACTGGCCTCGGTGTGGACTACACCAGGCTGGGACACCAGTGCTGGGGAGGGACGGGACAGGGCAGAGGGCACAGCAGGGCAGGGGGTGGCCTCCATTTCAGTTTTAATTTGGAATTAGACTGCTAGTTCTCTAAATGCCCTTCCTGCACTAACACTCATATGATTCTATTAAGCAGGACCTAGGAGGAAAAACTGGAAAAATATATATGTGCCTTTAGTCTGCTCCCTGGATATAGACCTTGCTCTTTGGGAACAATTAATTAGTGTGTTAGGTTGAATTTATTTTCAGTTGATTAGGGATCTGTCATGAAGTACTGCATTTGGTGGTCACGTAAAGTCTTCACAGCAGGCTGTTTATACTACCCGGCCACTTGTTTGAAACTTCTCAAAGTTAGAAGAAACCTAAGCCCCTCCCTGGCAGCGGGTGAAGTACTTCTCAAGATGGCAAAGACGGGCTTCTTCTCCAGCAGAAATATACTTCTTGATCTGTTCCTTCCTCTTTTCAGCATCTAAGTGCTCACTCTGACGACAGGTTAAAAATTTAAGGAGGTTAATTCACCACTGCAGGTGGGTTGAGGATCTTCCATGATTCTAGCTGGTAAGAATTCCTCTTAGAGGTTTAAAAAGTCTGCTGTTTCCTTCATGATTAGGAAAATAAACCTCACAACCAGGAGGTGTGTCCTGCCATGGGGTCTGTGATCATTTTCCCAGCAGAGTGAAAATAAGAGTTTTGTTCCAGCCATTCAAGCTGTCCATGGAAATGATGATGGGAGAAGTTCAGGTGGGTGGTGGGCACTCGGCTTTCACGTCTGAGCATTCATATGCCGAAAAGCATCTCAGAGTGATCAGGTTTTATGTTCGCCTCTTCCCCCGACAGGGCTGCTTGACGACCCCGAACTCCCCGTCCGTGAATCCCCGTTCCACTACACTGGGTCCATCGCGCTCCCTTGGCAACATCTCAGGGGTGTCGGTCAAGTCAGACCTGAAGAAGCGCCGAGCGCCTCCCCCTCCGTCCCTGCCCCGCGCGGGACCACCCGTGCAAGACAAGACGTCGGAAAAGGTAGGGAGAGGGCGCCGCTCAGGACCAGGGCGCCTGCTGAATGAACCCATGAATTCTCTGGAAGGCGCCTGTGCGCCCTGTCATCCTTCAAGCTTGTGGCTTTAGCAACGAGATGGTTCAGGGTGAAAAGTTACGCTTTATTCAGATGTCAAAGTGAGATGCCGCGTCGCTTCATTTAGGGAAGATGGGAAACTATTTTTATGCCTTCAGCCCTTAAAAGGCTTAGGCTTGTTGATTAACATTTATTTTATCTTTAGCTTTGAAATGTGGGGCACCGTTGCTTAATGAGAAAATTGCAGGCACTGTAAGAAGCCTGGAGTGTGTATAAGATGAGAGTGACACATAATATGATATAGGTGCCAAATAAACCGCGTTCGCAGGACAGCTGAGAAGGTGTTTGCACGTGAAGTGGGTTCCTATGTGACATAACATCTATTTAGGGAGGCCTTGTATCTGCGGAGCCTTCGGAGCAGAGGAATGGCTTTGCACGTGACTGTCCCGTGGTGACCGGGCAGAGCCCGCGTCCCTAGCGGCTGGCCTCGGCTGGCCTCTTACTCTGGGCTTCTTCCTTCATCCGCCTGATGATTGGCCTTGAAACACTATTTGACATCCCAGGCCCTCATTTTCCAGAGGCCAGGACACTCTTTGACAGTTTTTCCAGCTTACAATGTGACACTGAAAAAAATTATTTGAGTGGGATGTGACAGGGATGACACCCAAGGGTGGCCAGGACGGACGATGTGCTCTGCGTGCTTTTAGAAGCCAAGCTCTCCTGGGCAGCAACAGGAGTGTTCCGCAGAGACCCTGAGAAGCGGATCGGCCTGCAGCGTAAGGAGAAGGACCCACTGTTCCTCACTGAGCTGAGATGGTTCCCGACGACTTGTCTGGCAGCTTCCTGGGCAGATACCACCCCACAAATAGGAACATCTATGTGGAGCCCCTTTCAGCCCAGCTCTCCTCCAGCAGGAGCTGACTCTCCTGACACTTTTCTCCTGCTGTGGTGTTGCTTGGCTGGCCCGGGTCTGCTTCACGGGGTCTGTAGCATCACACCCTGCTGGTCTTGAGGCCCGGCCCTTTTGTGCTTATTCATAAACTGACTTTCCTTATAATAAATTAGAAACCACATCTGTACCTTTCAGACGGGAGGCTTGGCCCCTGTATCGTGGTCAGCAGTCACGTTACTGGCTCCGTGGCAGTGTCATGACACCTCACTTCCTTTCCTTTCCAGCCTGGTCATCTGTCTGTCTGTGTATCAGTCTGTCTGTTCATTGGTCACCTTTCTCAGTCCCTCCAGGGGTGTTCCTTATCCCTGGTCTAGAGACACCCCTGTCCCCATCTAACGGTCTTTCCATCCACAGTCCTTGCAGTCTGTCTGAAAAGCCTGTAATGCAACACAGTTTACAAGAAAACTTTTGATTTTTATGTTTTTTAAACAGTTTCTACTACTACTAATTTATTTTGAGTTTTCCATCATATTTTCACTGTCTTTTGATAAAAGAAATGTAGGCACACACCAAACTGGCATTGTTCTGCCATACGCATGCCCAACTAAACAGCTCAGACTCATGAACACAGAGCTGCTTCCCATGGGGGTCTGCAGTGCGTTTCACCCGTTATTTTGTGGGGAGTTAGATTTCGAACTTTCTCATGACACAGAGCATTCTTACAGCATTTAGCAATTTTCAACCACCTACCTCTGGGGGGTGTCTTGTTGCTTTTGATGGGGAGGGGTATTTCTTTAGTGGTGACAAGTGTGAGTTCCAATATCAGTATAATTTAAGCTTTATTTCAATAAGAATTGCATTTGCCTAATGTTATAGAATGTAGATGCTACACTGCATTGGTATTTTTAAAAATTTTATTGAAGTATAGTTGATTTACAATGTTGTGTTTAATTTCTGCTGTATAGCAGTGACTCAGCTTTATATATATATATATATATATATATATATATATATATATATATATATATATATATTCTTTTTCATATTCATTTCCATTATGGTTTATCACAGGATATTGACTATAGTTCTCTGTGCTCTACAGGAGGACCTTGTCGTATGTCCATTCTATGTATAATAGTTTGCGTCTGCTGATCCCAAACTCCCCATCCATCCCTTCCTGACCCCCCACCCCCTTGGCAACCACAAGTCTGTTCTCTATGTCTGTGAATCTGTTTTTATTTTGTAGATAAGTTCATTTGTGTCCTATTTTAGATTTCACATATAAGTGATATCATATGGTATTTGTCTTTCTCTTTCTGACTTACTTTGCTTAGTATGATCATCTCTAGGTCCATCCATGTTGCTGCAAATGGCATTATTTCATTCTTTTTTATGCTGAATAGTATTCCATTGTATATATATACCACATCCTTATCTGTTCATCTGTCGATGGACAGTTAGGTTGCTTCCATGTCTTGGCTATTGTAAACAGTGCTGCAATGAACACTGGGGTGCATGTATCCTTTCGAACCTTGTTTTTCTCCGGACATATGCCCCAAAGTGGGATTGCTGGATCATATGGTAGGTCTATTTTTAGTTTTTTAAGGACCCTCCATGCTGTTCTCCATAGTGGCTGCACCAATTTACATTCCCACCAACAGTGCAAGAGGGTTCCCCCCTTTTCTCCACACCCTCTCTAGCATTTATTGTTTGTAGACTTTTTAATGATGGCCATTCTGACCGGTGTGAGGTGATAGCTCATTGTAGTTTTGATTTGCATTTCGCTAATAGTTAGAGATATTGAGCATCTTTTCTTTTTTTTTTTTTTTTGAGCATCTTTTCATGTGCCTATTGGCCATCTGTACGTCTTCTTTGGAGAAATGTCTATTTAGGTCTTCTGCCCATTTTTCAATTGGGTTGTTTGTTTTTTTGTATTGAATTGTAGGAGCTGTTTGTATATTTTAGAAATTAAGACCTTGTCAGTCGCACCATTTGCAAATATTTTCTCCCAGTTCATAGGTTGTCTTTTCATGTCGTTTATGGTGTCCTTTGCTGTGCTGCATCAGCACTTTAAAAATTCCTTCTATCCAGAGAAGTTATGTTTTTCAGATTTTTATGTGCTTATCCAGAGTGGATAAAGTCGGCTTGAGTGGGAAAATGTATATTAAGTAGAGAATAGGGAATTCGGAATGAAAAATAAATAGTACTGTATACACTGCAGAATGAATAGAGCTCCCTCTGAGGCAGTAAAAGCTTCTTTACTGAAATCCGTTTTATTTGGCACAGAATGAGTGGAGAAATTGACTCACATCAGCCATCTCCTTTTTTAAGAATATGAATGGCATATGGATTAGATTTAAGCATTTGCTATGACCATGCTTTTTTTTTTTTTTTTCTTTCTAAATGAAAGGTATTTTGTTATTTACTAATTTCTGGGAAAGGAACCCAAAAATGTATTGTCGTCGTTGGGGAAGAACGTCAATTCCTTCTTCCTGAACTTCCTCCCATATAAAGATAAGATGTTTGTTTGGAAAGCCTTATTTATATGCAACTGTTACTAACACGAATATCCTGAATCAGGAGGAAAGGATTATTTTCAAGGCTGTGACTAGTTTATAGGAAAATGGGAATGCTTAGATTTTCTTCTTTTAAAAGACTTTTTTCTTATCAACTAGTATTAAAAATTCAGTACAGTAGCCCCTTCCTGTCTATGGGTTTCCCCATCCTCAGATTCAACCAATCATGGATCAAAAAGAGTCAGAAAAAAAAAAATTCCAGAAAATTTCAGAAAGCAAAACTTGAATTTGCTGTTTGCTGGCAACTATCTACATAGCATTTACACTGTATTAAGTATTGTAAGTCACCTAGAGATGATTTAAAGTACACAGGAGAACATGGGTAGATTATGTGCAAATACTGCCCCATTTTATAGAAGGGCCTCAGCATCTGAGGATTTTGGTATCTGAAGGAGTCCTGGAAACATCTCCCACTGAGACTGAGGGGCGACTCTATTTACTTTTTCAGGTCTTAAAGGCAAAATAATTTCAGCCATCTTCCAGGTCATCTGAAACTTTTAAAAACTGTAATCTTTGTCTCAGAATTTGCAACCTGCTTATATACTCATGATTTGAGTATTTGTTATTTCTAAAAGTACTTTTCAAGGAGATTTTTCCAGAGGCATTTGAGCCAGTGAGAGAGATGGGTGGCATCCTCGTACCAGCCCTTCGACAGAGGGGTCAGTGAGACGAGGGAAGCCACGTGCCATTTTCAGAAAAAGGTGGAACTGCTCTCTGCCTCAGACCTTCACCTCTCGTCCCAGTGCCTTGAATGATGTTTTAATTACGTGGAACGTTCAGACAGGAATGATCTATACATTAGGGCACCATGTGCTAAGTCAGTATTTTTCAAGCTTCAGTGAGCATCAGAATCCCCCCAAAGGGCTTGTGAAAACACATTTACCTTGGCTCCACACTGAGGGTTTCTGATTCAGGAGGTCTGGGGCCAGGCCTGAGAACTCGGGGTTCAGCAAGTTCCCAGACAAACCCCACTTTGAGAACCACCACCCCACAGACCTCTACCTGCCCCATCTGCCCGCCCAGAATTTGGACTAATCAGATGTGAGAGAAGCAGGTCTACTCAGTATAAATACTTTTAACAGATCTGGAGAGATTCTTCGGCACAAAAGTTACCACCATCGTGCACCGTTAGCTGAGGCCTAAAGCTATATATTAAGATAAATGAGTAGGTCCCACTTCTTTTCACTGGGACCTGGGAGAAAGGACAGAGGAATTGCCTGTTCCAGACGGGATCTTTCTCCCTCTTTCATCTTGGAGGGGCCACACTGTCCTCTCCCCGTCTTGCTCCATGCTGAGATGACCCCTTGCCTTGTCCTTAGCCCTGCACAAGGGCTTGCTGCATCTGTGTTTGGGTCAGAGCCCCCTTTATACAACAAGTCTTACAACGGACCCCAAGGAGACTTGCCTTCCTGTCATTTGCACACATTTCTCCCCCTGGGGCTGCTCTTGGATCAGCATGGGTCAGCATTCAGATCATGAATAGGGGCTGAGGACACAGGTGCCCGGGTGGACAGCCCTCCACTCACTCGCTGGTCCTCCGTTTCCTCCTCTACAAAATGGGAACGATCAAAGCAGCCTCCCCAAGTACACGGGGTAGAGGTCAGAGCAAGGCCCCTGGAGCCGCTTCCTGGATTCAGATGCCAGCAGCTCTGTCATTCCTGGGAATATGATCTTGGCAAGTTGCTCCACTTCTGAGACTTGTTTTCTTAGGTGTGCAGACTGTACTGTGGAGTGGAGGTGAGAGCTGGCCCCAGGGCCCTGGGGAGTGGAGGAGCCAGGGTGCAGGGGACCTGGCCAGGGTCCTGCATTAACCAAGTGGAAGATTGTATTTAAAGATCAAACTCTTCATTGCTAGAAACACCAAATGTATAATGAAAAGTTGCCAAGTCCCTGGGGCAGGCTTATTCTGTTAAAGGATGCCTCCTCATCTTGGTGGCATTTTCCCCTCTGGGCACAAAGCTCAAACAGCCTACTCACTAGTCCACACCTTCGGAGGATTGTGGAGGAGAAGGCAGTTGGTCATCCCTTTGGAGCCCCTGTTTGAGACGAAGAGACTAGAATACTGTCAAGTCATCCTTCCTCAGGGGACTCAATTCACCCATTAAAGACAGAAAATCCCGTGAACCGCATCGGCCGACATCGCATTTGTACGGCCCCTGTCAGGTTAACTGAGCAGCTCATTTCACTTTTTATCTCTGTCCATTGATTAAAAGTAACTTGTGGAAGTCTGCTAGACAATGCTGTGTCTAATTTTAGCTGTCATCATCCACAAATATGGAATAAACAGCTAGCCATTAATTTATTCAGTCAATATCCAGTTGTTATACAGCTGTGCATCTTTTTTTTTGTAAATAGAAGTAATTCAAAAAATATTTTAGTTATTGAGGCGTTCTTTTGTCCTATTTTATTTGAATTATTGTGTTCATTACGTTCAGCTCCATATAATTCCAACATGACAGTGCATTTGTACATTATGTCCAGTTTATTGCTTTGAGACGAAAATAGCTCGTGATGTCGGCTATTATAATGAGAGATGACGGAGGCGTGTTATGATCAGTTATTAGTATAAGCCAAAATGGAACTTTCTATGAAATATATGCTTGTGTAGTCAACAGATATTTTTGAACAGCTGCTATACGCAAGGCCCTGCACTTGAAAACATGAATTGACATTCATTACTGTAATATCTCAGTACAATGTACACATAAGAACACAGTATCTCCTACTGTGTAAATAAGTAGGATAATTTGGGAATGTTGGGAATTTAGCGGAAAGCACTACTACTTGCAAGTTCCATTTTCTGGATCATCACGAGAGTTAGGTAATTAGAATATTACAGGAAATCATAAAACTCTGCTGTCCGGACTCCCAAAGACACGTTTCATCAAGAACGGGGGTTTGCACGTGGCCCTGGTCAGGGTGGACTTCTGTGGCCGTGTCTCTGGTCCTGCTGGCCTGTTCCTGACCCGCTCTGCTTCCCGGGCCAGAGCAGAGGGAAGGCAGTGTGGCAGCCCTGGTGGCCCTGGTTCCAGGGAATCTGCAGGGAGCAGGACCGTGGACGGGGGGGTGATCAGGCCACGCGGCCAGCGGGACCAGATCCTGTCTCCTCTCCCGTTAGGACTGATGTTTTTTGCTTATTGGAACGAACATCCAGAAGATGCTGAGGTCGAAGTGATTCTGACTTTGCAGTCATTGCTTGTCACCCCTGGGCCTCCTGGGGTGAGGTCCACTCCGTTTCCTATCACACGCCTCTTGGTGGTGGTTCTTTTGTTTCTGGAAAGGTGGTTGATGCTTGGAGACTTTTTAGAATTTATTTTTCATAATAATGAAAGACTTCTGGCTACGGCTGGCATGTCAGCTTCCTGCAGTGCTGGGCTGAGCAGGGAGGAGCCAAGGTGGACGGGGTTCAGCAGAGAGGAGTTGTCCTTCAACTCGCCTTGTGCATCAGACGAGGCTGGGTGGGGGGAGGCCCCCCTGGACTCCACCCCACGTGAGGGATGAAGGGGTCAGGGTCTCGGATCCACAGGGCACGCTGTCTCTCACACTTCACATCCCACCTGTCGGGGAATCCTGATCCGAATCCAGGTCCTCCCACCGTGCCCTCCCCGCCCCCCAGTGCCCTGGTGCAGTCCCAGGACGTAACTCCTCACTGGTCCCTGCATCTGCTTCCGTCCCTCCCCCTCGGCCTCCTCTTTATGCCATACTCCACACAATAGAAGGAACATCCTGTCTTAAAGCCTCGGGGGCTTCACCTCCCCCCGGGCCGCCGCGCTCTGGGCCAGTCGCCGCCTGTGCTCTCAGCCCTCCCCACAGGCCCTCCCGTGCTCCCTGCCCCGGCCCTGCTCCGTGCCCCTTCTGACGCCCTCTGCCCTCTGTCACTCTCTGCCTCCTTCCCCTGTTCCGTTTTTCTTGTAGCTGCTCACCCGTCCGCCCGGGGAAGGAGGTTTTGTTTCTTTATTCACTAACCTCTCCCCAGCGTCTCCCATCAAGCCGTTCCATCAGTAAACGTTTATATTAAATTAGTTCATACGTGCATCATTCATGTATCAAGCACCTATTGATGGATCCTGTCGAAGTGAAAACACCGGTTTCAGAATTTATGTGGAAATAGCTAAAGAACTGCTTTGCTCCAGAGCCAGTGTAGAAAGGGCAGCCCCTCTGGACCATGCCTGCAGGATGTGCTTATCGCTGAGGGACGGGAGCTAAGAGTAGATGCGGAGCTGGAAATGACCCCGTGCTGCGGACGGGACCAGGTGCAGGGACCGTGAGGGGCGGGCGGCAGGTGGGCGGGGTGAGACCAGAGCAGCTGCTGCGAGGGGTCCTTGAGGAATGGGCGGTCCTCTGAGATGCGAAGGGTCCATCGGAGTTAGAGCAGAACGCCGCACGTGGCACAGACATCACGGCCCAAAGGAGCCTGGAGAGCAGCAGCAGCGGGCTGACGGGGAGCGGTGGGCGGGGCCGGCAGGGGTGTGGCCGGCGCTGGGCCCGCCCCCCGGCGCATCCCCTGCCCGTCTGTTCTGTGGGTGCAGAGACACACCGAGAGGATGCGGATGGATCGCCAGCACAGCAGAGCTCTGGGTTTCTTCTCTCCCTTCCCCCCACCCTCCATCTCTTCCCCCTTCTCTCTCCTCTTCTGGTCAGTCTTCTTCTGCAACCCAGGTTTTTCTCCCTTTTGATCTGTATACCCTGTTAAATTCCCTTCAGTCCGTTTGGTCTTCCAAAGCCTCTCAACCATGTTTCTTCAGAGTGATAACGTATATGTGTGTGTGACACTGTTTTCAACATTTGAAAAGTACGCTTCCCCATAAATGGTCGGATTTCACCCTCACAGCGGTCCCGGCAGGTTTGCCGACTATGAAGGCCCTTCTTCAGGTGAATGGAGGAAACTTGGTGGCCACGCAGCCCAGAACGGTGGAGCTGACTCAGCCCCGCTCCGCCTCCTGCGGCATCGCTGGGCGTCCCCCTTGCAGGTTGCCCCCTTAACCAGAGGAGGACCTGGCCCTCCTTCACCTGCAGACGCTTCCCCTCTGCCAGTGAGTTTGTAAGAGATGAACCGGAGCTGGGAGAGGAAGAGGGTGTCAGCGTGAAGGAGGGGTCCTCTGTCTCCAGGGGCTGGTCCTGGAACTGGAATAGACCCCCCACCGCACGCCGGGGCCAGCGGCGGGGACTTCCCCTGAGATGTGGCAGAAGTCCTCCCATCCCCCAGCGAACCTGACCGCGCCCTTGAGCGGCCATCCGCAGATCCCCGGGAGGGCTGTTTCATTTCCGTTTCGCAGTGCCCATCCCTCTGGGGAAGGTCAAGAGCAGGGCAGGTAGTACATTTTGTGTCCGGCTGGAGGTCAGCACCTAACAGCACGGCTTCCCCAGAGGAGCTGAGCGGACCCGGGTCCCTCCCCTGGCCCCCCAGGGCCCAGCCTGTAAGTCCCCTCCCTCCGCGTGCTCCAGCCCCCGCCCACCCTTGCTCCCTGCGTGGATGGGCAGGAAGGGAGGCCTCCATCCCAGCGTCTCATGCCGGCAGACCTTTTGGCTTTTTCTGTGTGTTGCCTCTGGGCCTTTGGGGAACGTTTCTTGCTTTTGAAAAGCCTTACCCCAACCAAGATGTGCCTGGCACTCTCTTCCCGCAGCAGGGCCTCGCTCTGGATTTTTGGTCCCAAGCAGGATGCGGCAAGTGACTTCCTGCCAGAAGTCATCGCGCTTTTCCCCACCGCATCCACCCCATGAGCAGAGTGCAAAATCTCCCTGATTTGTTGGGTGCAGTGCGTCGCGCTCTGTGTGGCTCTGTCCCTGTCCCTTGGAGGAGGAGCTGGTCCAAGACATTGTGACACGGAATGCGTTTTGCAGCGTGCCTGATTTTCCGGTTCAGTGTCTTTGTAGGACAACCCTTTCTGTCAGCTCTTCTCCGAGAAATCCTCAGCAGAGCTCGGTTATGGGCCACTAAGTAGAGGGACCACTGGTGACAGAGTCCAGACAGGCCCATAGCACCGTCTCGGTCCCACCGTCTCAGCACACAGCTTGGAACTGCTGTGCCCTGGACCGCTTCCCGGCCTGGGACAGTGCCGTGTTCCGCATTAGGTCCCAGGCTCCACGCACAGTACCTGGCAGGCAGCAGACGCCCTGCGAGCGTTACTGAAGAGAGAGGTGTGGGCTAAGGAGACTCGGGGGAGACTACATAACCTTGTCTCGCATCAGGGTGGATGAGTCGTCTGTCTGGGCGGAGCTCTCGGGCGACAAGTCCAGGGAGGGCGGGCCTTGTTTTAATCATTGACTCAAATGAGCGATTCCGCTGGAGGTTCAGGTGGATGAAGGCAGGTGGGCAGGAGGGTCTGTCGGGACCCCGAGCGGCCGGTAGGCTGAGCAGGTCTTCAGTGGGGTGGCATTCGGGGTGGGGGCATTCGGGCTGAGCTGGGGCTCTAGTGGCCCCAAGATGAGTCACCCCTGTGATCCCTGTGTTGCAGATCCTGGACAAGAGGGTCCCCAGGTCCCATTCAGCCCCTCCTTTTTCCCCAATCCAAGGCTGACCCTGGGCCCCCAGGCTTCCAGGGCCAGAACGCCCGAGGGAAGGGCGCTGGCGTTTGGGTGGTATGGGCAGCCAGGTGAAGCTGTGCAGAGCTTCCAGCATCCTGAGCTCCACCGACCCCGGTGCGATGGAGGGAGGGGCTGGTGCCGATCGCGTCTGCGCCTGGGTGGCCGTGTGTCCGGGCCACATTGTAAGAGACGAAAACTAAAGATGCCCAGAGGAGAACCTTCTGGGAATTGATGAGTCTGGAAATTGCCATCCCTTTTTTTAAAAACAGCAGAAGTGAGAATATTTTAAACTATTAGAATATTGAGAGAAGGAAAGGCCGACTGGGACATGACAGCTCCATTCAGATATTTGAGTCCCGATCCTGAGGCCCCAGAGGACAGGTTGGGAAGCAGCAAGTGGACCCTCTAGAAACGCTTCGTTCAGTGGAACAGAGGAAAGAATTTTTCTGTGGGGCAGAGTCAGGGGACGGAGTGGTGCGTATGTGGGCAAAATACCTCGTGGCAGTTAGATTTAGTGTCTGCTGACATTATCTTGTAACACGGTGCTGCTGCATGATCTTACACTGTCTCAGCCGCTCTTGTGGGGACAGGGTCTCCTCTTACGGCTCTCGGGGCCCACGAAGCGTAAGTGACTTGCTCAAGGTCACGGCAGCGAGAACAGTTAAAGAGTAAGGCTGAAGCACTGTCTGAGCACAGCCTCGTGGGCCCCAAAGTCTGAATTTTTACCTCGAATAGTGCCTGCCGACCAGCTAAGTTTAAAAGGTGACCATTCTGCTCAGGCTGCCCTGACAAAACGCCACCATGGGGCTTGAACACCAGACCTTGGTTTCCCACAGTCCCAGAGGCTCAAGTCTGAGATCAAGGTGTCTGCAGGGTCGGTTCTCCTGAGGCCTCTCTCGTGGCCTGTAGATGGCCGTCTTCCTGCTGTGTCCGCACGTGGCCTTCCCTCTGTGTGTGTGTGTGTGTGTGTGTTCTCACTGTCTCTTCCTCTTCTATAAGGACACCAGTCATATTGGGTTAGGAGCAACTCCGATGGCCTCATTTTAACTTGATCTCCTCTTTTAAAGGCCCCATCTCCAAATACAGTCACATTCCGAGACCCTAAGGTTAGGACTTCAACATACGGATTTTGTGGAGACAGAATTCGGTCCATAACAAAGGGATACTGAGTTTCTGTTTATGTGCAAAGCAGTTTTCTTGGCCATAAGGAGTTCGAGGACAAATAACACACATTCTTTTCAAAGCTCTTACTATTTAATTGGTGCAGAAATTTTGTGCCCCCGAAATACCAGAGAACAGCCCTTGTCTGCGGAGATCGTGGCATGGGGTGCAATACAGCGACAGCAGCCAATCCCACGGGAAGCTCCCACGTGCACTGCGGCTTTCAACGATTCCACCTGATCCCCATCCCCGGAAAATGGTCAGCATTGATCCGATCGGGGGCCAGCGGCTAGACTGGGTGAAGCCGTCATGTCTAACGTCCTTCCTGGTGGGTGGTACGTTGGACTACGGGTCAAGTCCTAGCGGAGAAACATTGTCCAGCCCGGCTAGGAGCGTTTAATGTTAAACCAACTGAGGGCGAAAGGCCGTGGTGCCGTACCGACCACATGCAGCGGTCCGCTCACCGGCACAAAGCCTTTCCGTGGCTCCTGGGCAGAGAGGGCGCCTCATCCCGTCCTCAGCCAACTGGTCCCAAGGTCAGCATGAAACAATTATAATGACCAACACCGGTTCGGTGCTTGTTGTGTTTCAGCTGCAATGCTCAGACCTTACGTACATCATCTCATTTAACTTCATCTTTACAACGTCTCGTGAAGTCGGCGCTGTTCTTATCTTCGTTGGACAGTGAGGACACCAAGGTTCACCGAGGGGAAGTGAGGTCAGAGTGTATCCCAGGGCCCTCGGGCATCTCTCCTGCAGGAGCTCTCCTGCATGGGCGCTGAGTGGGGTCAGAGGGAACCGTGCGGCCGTCAGGGGGCACTGTGCCGGAGTGGGATGTGCAGACTGGAATCCCACCCTGCAGGCTCTGCAGGACGGAGTAGCGGGGGCGGGGGGGGGGGGGCAGCAGGTGCTGGGGTATCTTCCTCCTGTGCTACGCGGTCACCTCTGATGCAGAGATTCTCAAATGGATGGAGCGTTTGAAACGCAAGAGCTCACTTATTTACTCATCATCGGCGGGGAAGTCACGTGTTTGCTGTTGGAGAACCAAACCTCAAAGATGAAAGCCATTCTAAAGATCTTCTTGAAGGGAGCATGTGTCATGCTCCATTGCCTACTGCACTCTCCGGATGCTTCAGCGAAGCGGTTTCCGAGGCCTCGGAGTTCCCGGCACCCTTTCTCAGCGGCCCACTCTGCTTGTCATGGAAGTGATGCTACAGTTGAAATATCTGGCAGCATCAGGATAGAATCAGTTCACCTCCATACGTGCCCTTTGGCAAGGAAATTAAGCCAAGCTGGCAAGCGACTGATGGGAAAGCCTGGGCTCCTGTCCTTGTGTAATCCTGTTCTCTGGGTAGAAACTGCTGGATAAATGGGGTTAATTTCACCTGACCCACCGGGGCCAGAAGTATATAAACCTGACCCATATATAAGTCTGAAACCCATATTAAACTCATAGTAAAAGAGATGATGTGTGAAGCCTTTACTGAAGCCATGGCCAAACCCTGAAAATAGATCAACCGATACGGCTCAAAGGTGGATATCTGCTGATTTTCTGAGATGCCTCCTCTACTTGTTGGTTCCCCACAATTAACAAAAGTCTGTTTATCTGCTCATACAATATGTTATGGGACTTCAAAGGTCTTGACAGGAATGAAGAATAAAACGAATGGGGCTGTGTAAAATTCTTTTGGACCTAGCCAAACTGCCTTTGAGTTTATATTTTAAAAAATAGGGCTTCCCTGGTGGTGCAGTGGTTGAGAGTCTGCATGCCAAGGCAGGGGACACGGGTTCGAGCCCTGGTCTGGGAAGATCCCACATGCCGCGGAGCAACTAGGCCCGTGAGCCACAATTGCTGAGCCTGCGCGTCTGGAGCCTGTGCTCTGCAACGGGAGGCCGTGATAGTGAGAGGCCTGCGCACCGCGATGAAGAGTGGCCCCCGCTTGCCGCAACTAGAGAAAGCCCTCGCACAGAAACGAAGACCCAACACAGCCAAAAATAAATAAATAAATAAATAAATAAAAATTTTTAAAAATAATGTATAATTAAAAAAAATAATAATGGTCTCTTAGCCTTCAAATGTTCCGAATATAAAGTATATCTGCCTGTTTAGTGCATAAACAGAACTACGGCAAAACTAAATAATGGATTTACACTAATTGTTTTTGTAATCAACAGCCAAGTATAGGTGTTGTTTATATCCTAAAATATGGGAAAGCAAACACAAAATGTATTACGGTACAGAATGGTCTTTTTAAAAATGTTGGGGGTAATATTCCATCATGTATGGGGACAGAGTTTCAGTTTAGGAAGGTGAAAAATTCAGGAGAGGGATGGTGGTGAGATTTGCACAACAGTGTGAACGTACTTAGTGCCACTGAACTGTACAGTTATATCGGGTTAAAATAGTATGCTTTATATTCTGTGACTTTTACCACAATAAAAAACATTAAAAAGTGTTGGGGGAAGTGGAAAGGCTGAGGATGTCACCTCTGGTGTCGGGATGTTTCCTTTTCCCCTGGAAGCAGTGAAGAAGATGAGTGCTGCAGTGTGTTTAGAGGACGCCCAGCTCCTTCGCCAGAACACACATCCCTGTGAGACTGGGGGGTGCATTGCAGAGGCTGTGAAAACAGTCGTGCGGCCAAGGAACTTCCTTGGGTGGATATGGCAGGTCCTCCATGACGAGAGTTTGCAAAGAAAGGAACCAGGAGCTATTTTTGCTGTTTCGTGCCTACCTTTTGTTCTGGATTGTTTCCTCCCTGACACTTCCAGCTAAAGAAACCAGTGTTTGTTGGAAGAAGATTCGATTCTTGCGTATTTTTAGCTGTCGTTAGAGTGTGACGTTTTAGGGAGGCGTCTTTGATAAAAATCAAAATGAGAAGCGAGCTGGCTATTCTACACGTTGACATTTTAGTGACACAGGAAATTAAAAGCTAGGCTTTGTGTTACAGAGTCACACGGTTTAAATATCCACTGTTTAAATATGCTGTTCTTACCTCATTCTTTGTCCTTTCGTCACTTTGGTTTTGCCTATCAATCATGTCAACAGTTCATATGTTTCTCATTATAAAGGGGATTTGCTAAAATTGTGACTTCATTATTTTTCCTACCTTTACATTTTGCTTCTTTCTATCCAAGCATTTTCATGATTCTTTCCAATCACTTTGGTAATCAACAATCAGAAAAGTGGGTTTTAGAATAGAAATCAGTATTTCAAATTTAAAATGGAAAAGACCCTAATTCCTTTCTTTGAGGCATCATTCAGCCTTCAGAACCCTGGACCAGTTTAGACCTTCTATCCAAGCCCCATCTTGTCTTGAACCTCCATCCCCACCTCAGCCTCGCCTGATCTGGGTTCACTGGGGTTAATTGACCTTCATGTTTAGAAACATTTGATTTACTGCCCAGCCACGTTCACGGTTTTAGTCTCCATGAAGCTTTTACTTCTGTGCCTCAAAAGAGACAACCAACGGAGTAAAAGACAACATATAAAATGGGAGAAAATACTTGCAAACCGTATATCTGATAAAGGGTTAATATCCAGTATATATAAAGAACTCTTATAACTCAACAGCAAAAAATAAACAACCTGATTTAAAAAGGGCAAAGGACTTGAATGGTGATTTCTCTAAAGAAAATACACAAAGAGCCAGTTAGCACACGAAAAGATGTTCGACATCACTTAACATTAGGGAGATGCAAGTCAAAACCAAAATGAGATACCACCTCACACCCGTTAGAGTGAGTCCTTCTCAAAACAACAATAACGACAAAACCCAGAAAATAACAAATGTGGTCAAGGATGTGAGAAATTGGAACTTTTGTGCACTGTTGGTGGGAATGTAAAATGGTACAGCCACTATGGAGAACAGTATGGCAGTTTTTCAAAAAGTTAAAAATAGAATTACCGCATGATCTAGCAATTCCACTTCTGGGTGTATAACCAACAGAATTGACAGCAGAGTCTCAAGATATTTACATATCCATGTTAGTGGCAGCATTATTTACAAAGGCTGAAGCAAACCAAGTGTCTGTCAGTGGATAAATGGACAACAAAATGTGGTCTATACATACCCTGGAATACTAAGAGCCTTAAAAAGGAA
The DNA here is from genome assembly GCF_965194805.1 of Balaenoptera borealis. Lineage (NCBI taxonomy): Eukaryota > Metazoa > Chordata > Mammalia > Artiodactyla > Balaenopteridae > Balaenoptera > Balaenoptera borealis. The sequence continues at coordinate 6,888,143 of NC_138864.1, read as the reverse complement.
GGAAATTCTGACACATGCTATAACATGGGTGAACCTTATGCTTGTAACGGAAGGGCATTATGCCCGTAACGAAAAGACAAACACTGTCTGATTCCACCTCTGTGAGTACATTGAGTAGTCAGATTCACAGAGACAGAGAGCAGAATGGTGGTTGCAGAAGCCCTGTTGGTAATTTCGCCACAAACATCTTTGTACCAAGCAGTTTCGCTTGCACAATAAATCGGCCGTAAGGCAGTTTTGCCATAAAAATTAAAACGCCTGTAATTCACAACAGTCTTCAAGAGCATTAATGATCGATCGACCCTCTGGCTAATTTAGGCACAACATCTTGTTCCCTCTTGCCATCTTTATCACATTTATCACGCAATATTAGAAGTTGGAGGCAAAAGAAGAATCAAGCTCGTGCTGTACCCCCAAAAAGAAATGGTTACATGATTCCTGATGAGTATAAGTTTCTTGAAAATGGTGAAAATTTTTTTCTATTTGTTAGTGGAGAACATGATGCAGACAGAATTTTGGTATTTGGCACAGAATCTGGCTTAGATGATTTGGTGAAATATAAGGACCGAGCTTGTGATGGAACATTTTAAATGTAGCCTGGATATGGGCTACCAGGTACGTACATTACATACATTGACAAGAAATAGCAGCCTCCCTCGTCTGTTCATTTTATTTCCAGGGAAATAAGAAGAGATTTAGAGCACATTTTCTTATATTGTGAATAGCTTATGTCCAATATTAAATCCTGAATCCTTAATGATCAACTTTGAGAAAGGAAGTATCATTGCTTTGTCTAAGCCATGCCTGAATACAACTATAACCATGAATCTACACATATTTTAAATGTATTCCAATATTTTTTTATTTTCATTTTCGCAATAAAATCTTTTTAAAATTTTGCTGTTCATGTTGCATTATGTCTTTGTTAATTTTATTTTTTTAATCTAGATTTTTATTTTATTTTGTTATTTTATCTTTCATGGCAAAATTGTCTTATGGTCAATTAGTTGTGCAGCAAAACTGCTTGTGGCAAAGATCCCTAGGGCAAAAATACCTAGAACCGTTGGCAACTGGGGGGAGGGGGGGAGGGGAGTTGTTTAAGGGGTGTAGAGGTTCAGTTTTGCAAGATAAACAGATTTCTGGAGATTGTAAAACTATTTGCACTTACTACTGAACTGTAGACTTAAAAATGGTGAAGATGGTGAGTTTTATGTTGTGTGTATTTTCTTGCAAATAAAAATAATGATTCGCCACTTATTAATGAATGATGAATAAGTGAGTCACCATTTCCTTCAAAAGGTAAAATCTTAAGTGAAATACTTTTACTTAAATACGGAAAATATACTTTCCCCAAATGCCTTACTTATAGCATATTTTTGGGTAAAATATTTTTCATGACCCTAAGAAAGTTCCCTGATGCCGTAAACATTTTTAGTGGGTAGATTTATTTGACAGCGAAACAACTTGGGTTTTAGTCCTTCATTTTCCCCTCATGCACTTTCTCTCTCCTACATGTCACACCATTTTTTTTTTTTTGTCACACCATTTTGACAACACTATCTTGTCCCTCTGAGCTGCTCAGGCTGGTGTTATAGAAGGCTCTGTGGTTTTCTCTTTCTTTTTTATATGACTGTACTTATTTACAGTATTTACTTCCTCTCATATCTTAACACCACCAAAACAGGACTCCAGCAGGAAATCTGAAAGCATGTAGCATGCCTTTGCAGAGACAGCAAGCAGTGAAACAGCAACAACTTGTGCTTAAGTGAGATCCAGACATTTAGAGATCATGTGGCCTTTCTCATCCGCTTACTGTCTGTACAGCTTTGGACCAGTATCTCAGAAGGAGTTGCCAATCAACCTTTCTGATTTATGTTTCCTGAGAAATAAAATAAGAATAACTCCTGCTCCTGTCTGCATAACCAAGGCTGTTTTGAAAGGCTAATATATTCATAGGACTTGTAAGAGTGCTTACAAGATCAGCAAGGATTTTCAAGTATTTAAAGCCCTATATGGATGAATATTCATTTCAAGTGAACAATCTTTGGGAAACATCTAAATAAAACCTGACTGTTGCCATTACCCCTGTTTATGTGGGGGTCACGTGGGGTTTACTGCAAAGACTTTAGTTCAACAGACAGTTGACCTCTATTGGTGCTACAAAATCTTAATTTTTCCCTGAGAAACTTTTCTTAATTCCCAGTTTCCATATTAACATAGAGAGGCTTAAGGTGCAGTTTCTAATGTTAGAGGTAAAAGGACCTTTCAGATCAAGAACACAGCTTAGCTCTCTCCCTCTTTTACTTTATAAACAAAGGCCCACGGTTAATAGACTTGCCCATGCCAGCCAGCTGGTGAGTTTCAGTTTCTCCAAAAGACCTTGGTTCTCATGGTTCTCAGATTGATGCTTTTACAGCTGCTATTTATGAAACTAATATTTCCACTGGTATTGAGCTACTTCTTGATATAAACTATTAGAAATGTGTTACTATACATATCATTAGGATTACAACAGATCCAAGACTTCAGAACCTGAATACCATGGTAATTTAAGAGAGGTAGTAAAATCACCAGAGAAACTTAATGGATAACAAAACTAAGAGAATCAGTCTTTGCCAGATAATGTTCCTATAACTCTGATAGGTGTATTTTAACATTTTGTTTTCTCTGAATCAAATTGTGTCATCTGTTGGACTTGGTAATGTAATCTCTGGTGACTTTAATTATAGAAGAGGAAGTAAAACACTTTCAGCAACTCTGGGACTTAGGAAACTAATTTTGTGTTTAAGAGTTCTGAGTTGCAGATATAGCTGAGATTTCACATGACTCCAGAAAGACTGGATAGCATTGATTTGCAGATGGCATATTTCTTTTATTGATGCCTCTCTGAGCTGAATCCAGACTGCTCCCACAATGTAGAGCATAGTTTTGCTTGTTTGATGTATGCAGCATGCCAGGAGGATGTAGGCTTTGCCTGGATTTGAATGTGAGGCTCTACCAGCACTGACCTTTGCAACTTTGGAGAAGTTATGTTACCTTCAAGGGCCCAGATTATAAGACTGTAAAATATAGTTTTGGCCCTGGTGGCCAACATATCCTAACATGTTTCCCAGAGATTCACATCCTTGGATGAACCCCTCTCCTTGGGTTCACTGGAACCTACAACATGCTTCTCACCTATAGAGTATATGGCAAAGGTGATGGGCTATCACTTCCTTGACTAGGTTACATTATATGGTAAAGATGATGGAATGTCTCTCCCTTGGATACATTTTGTTATGTAAGATTCTGTCTTAGCAGAACGGGGAGATTCCTCTGCTGACCTCAAAGAAGCAAACACGCATGACATGAACTGCCTTTGAAGGGAACCACATGACAGGGAAGTGTAGGTGGCCTCTAGGACCTAAAGATGGCCCCCAGTCCATAGTAAGTGGCCAGGTCCTTCAGGCATACAGCTGCAAGGGAAGGAACTTGTCCAACAACCTCAATGAGCTTGAAAGTAGATATTCCAGGTGGAATACAGCCTGATGACACCTTGTGAAACCCTGAACGGAGGACCCAGCATAGCTGTGCTTGGACTGCTGACCAAAAGAAACTGTGAGATAACAAACAAGTGTGTCTAAACTCCTTAGTCTAGGTTAATTTCTTATGCAGCAATAGAAAATTAGATGTAGACTCAAGAAAGTAATCCATGATCCCCAGTCTTCCTGGCCTGAAAAACCAGGACCGAAATTCAGGGCAGCCATCAGCCACTGGAAATTGAGGGAAGAACACCAGAAAGGAGAAAGCCAGAGAGCCATAAATTCTGTGCACAAATTCTGCTCAAGTCTCTGGCTGATGGAATCATGAATACAAGAGATAAGGACCAAGCAGCCTAGCTATGGGTAAAAGAACTTGAATGGCCAGTTTTCAGAATTTTCATTGTGAGTCCATTCAGCTTATTATCTCTTAAAACAAAAGAATTAACACTCTTTGTAGGAATATAAGAGAATCCAGCATCTTGTAAGCAAAACATTCACAGTGTCCAAGAAACAAGCCAAAATTATTCAACATATGATGAACCAGGGAAATGTGACCTGTTCCCAAGAAAAAAAGGCAATCAACAGAAACCAACCAGGAGATGACCTGGATGTTGGAATTAGTGGACAAAAAATTTACTGCAGCTTTTTAATATGCTTAATGACAGAGTGAAAAAAGGTGCTTATAGTGAATGAAAAAATGGAAAAAAATCTCAGAAGATTAATAAGAAATATAAAAAAAGAACCAAATGGAAATTCTAAAATAGAAAAACACAATATCTTAAATAAAAATTTCACTGGATGGGCTTAATAACATAATGAAGGTAACAAAAGAAAAAGGCAGTGAAGTTGAAGACAGATCAATAGAAACGATCCAATTTCAAGAAAAGAGAGAAAAAACTTTGAAATAAAAATAGAACTTCAAAGACAGGTGGAATAATACCAAAATGTCAGTGTCAATAGAATCCCAAAAGAAAAGAGAAAAAAATTGTTTAAGTAACAAGGGCCAAATGTTTCCCAAATTTTGTAAAAGACACACATTTTCAGATTTTAAAAGTTCAGTGAATCCAAACCAAAATAAATAAAAACAAAACTATGCCTAGGTACATTATAATGAAAATGCTTGAAAACAGACTTCATGAGAAAAATCTTATAAACAACTAGAGAAAAATAACATATGTTTTGAAACAGTGTTTGGGTAACAGTGTTTTGAACAGGGTAACAGTGTTTTGAAAACTGCTCAGTTTATCGTCAAAAGCAATGGAAGCCGGGTAAGAGTGTAGCAACATTTTAAAGTGATGAGATACATAACCATGTCAATTCAGAATTCTATATCCTTTAAGAATGAAGGCAAAAGAAAGGTATTTTCAGATAAAAGATTAAAAAATGTATTGTCATCAGACTTACACAGAGGAAACATTTCAGACTGAAGGGAAGTAATACCAGATGGAAGCCTGGAATATTGGAAGGGAAATGGTAAATATCTGAGTAAATATAAAAGACTGGTTTTGCTCTTAATTTCTTCTAAATATATACGATTATTTAAAGCAACAATTACAATATTGTCTCTGAGATTTATAACATAGGTAAATCTTACACATATGACAAGTAAAGCATAAAAGGGACCTGTTTGATTGCAAGGTATCTACATTTTATGTAACGTATTATAATACTTAATCTAAGTGTACTGAAAAAGTTAGGGATATGTATTTTAATCCTCAGGACAGCCATTAAAAACAAATAATGCAAAGAGTACAGCTAAAAACCCAATGGATAAATTTTCCCCCCACCTGAGTTGTGCTGTTTTCCAATAAGATTGTGGATTTGTCTGTTTCTCCCTCTAATTCTGTCAATTTTTGCTTTGTGCATTTTGAAGCTCTGTTGTTAGGCACATACATAGACATATATGATTATTAGACTTTCCTGATCCATTGACTCCTTTTTCATTATGAAACATACATCTTTAACTCTGGAAATTCTCTTTCTTAAAGTCTATTTTATTTGCTCTTCATGTACCCGTGCCAGCTTTCTTATGCTCACTGTTTACATGATATCTTTTTTATACATTATCTTTTAATAAACCTATAGTTGGTTAAAAACATATTTAAAACAGACAGCATTTTATCTATTCTGACAATCTAGAGATTGTCCTTTAACTGTAATGTTCAGTCTGTTAACATTTAATATAATTATTGATATGGCCAGGTTTCATTGTACAATTTATTACTTATTTTATGGTTGTTCCTTCTATTTTTTGTTCCTACTTTACTTTGAGTTTTAAAATGTGTTCACTCCAATAATAAATAGGGAGATTAAACCAGTAATCAAAAAAACCTCCCAACAAACCACCCAGGACCAGATGGTTCCATGGGTGAATTCTACCAAACATTCAAAGAAGAATACCAATACTTCTTAAACTCTTACAAAAAAATAGAATAGAGAACACTTTCAGACTTATTTTCTGAGGCTAGCATCATCCTGATACCAAAGCCAGACAAAGACACTACAGAAGAGAAAACTACAGGCCCATATCCTTGATGAATATAGATGCAAAATTCCTCAATAAAATACTAGCAAATAGAATTCAAAAGCACGTTAAAAAGTTTATAAATCATATCTAAGTGGAATTTATCCCTGGGGTACAAGGATAGTTCAACATATGCAAATCAATCAATATGATTCATTACATTAACAAAATGAAAGGAAAAAAGCACATGATTCTCCCTATAGATGTAGAAAACACATTTGACAAGGTTTAACACCCATTCATGATTGAAACTCTCAGCAAAATAGGTGAAGAAGGAACTTAGGTCAACATAATAAAGGCCATGTATGAAAAGCCCACAACTAACATCCGAGTCAGCATAGGAAATCTGAAAACTTTCCCTCTAAGATCCAGTTCAAGGCAAGGATGCTAGATTTTACCACTTCTATTCAACAAGGAAGTTCTAGCCAAAGAAATCAGACAAGAAAAAGAAATGAAAGGCATCCAGATCAAAAAGGAAGAAGCAAAATTTTCTTTTTGCAAATGATGTGATCATATATGTATGAAACTCAAGACTCAACAAAAAACTGTTAGAACTAATAAATGAATTTAGTAAAGCTGCAGGATGCAAAATCAACATACAAAGTCAGTCATGTTTCTATACACAATGAACTATCCAAAATGGAAATTAAGGAAACAATCCCATTCATAATAGCACCAAAAATAATAACATACTTAGGGATAAACTTCATCAAAGAAATGAAAGACTTGCACACTGAAAATTATCATACTGATGAAAGAAAGAAGACACAGGTATATGGAAAGACACCCTGTGTTCATGGATTGGAAAAATTAATATTGTTAAATGTCCATACTACCCAAATGAGCTAGAGGTAAATGTATTGCAAACCTGATCAAAATCCCAGTGTCATTCTTTGTAGAAATAGGAAAAAAGTACTAAAATTCATATGGAATCACAAAAGACTGAAGAGCCAAAGCAATCTTGAGAAAAAAAGGAAAAATCTGGAGGTGTCACACTTCCTGATTTCAAGATATATTACAAAGCAACAGTAATCAAAACAGTATAGTAATGGCATAAAAACAGACATGTAGACCAGTGGAACAGAATGGAGAGCCCTGAGGTAAATCCTGTATCTGCTGTCAACTGACCTTCAACAAAGGTGCCAAGAACACACAGTGGGGAAAAGATAGTCTCTTCAATAAATGGTGTTGGGAAAACAGGGTGTCCACATACAGAAGAATGAAATTGGACCTTTATCTAATACCATACACAAGAATGAACTAAAAATGTATTAAAGACTTATGTTGATAAGACCTGGAACCATAAAACTGCTAAAAGAAAACAGGCTCCTTAGCGTTGGTCTGGGCAAAGATTTTGTTTGTTATGACACCAAAAGCACAGATGACAAAAGCAAACATAAATAAGTGGGATTTCATCAAACTAAAAAGCTTCCACACAGCAAAGGAAACAATCAACAGAGTGAAAAGGCAACATACAGAATGGGAGTAAATATTTTCAAATAATATATCTAATGGGGGTTAATATCTAAAATACATAAGGAATTCATACAACTCAATAGCAAAATAATAATAATAATAATCCAGCTAAAAAATGGGCAAAGGACTTGCATAGACATTAATCCTAAGAAGATATACGAATGGCCAACAGGTTTATTAAAAGTGCTCAACATCACTAATTATCAGTGAAGTAAAAATGAAAACAGCAATGAGATACTACCTCACATCTGCTAGAAAAAGCTGTTATCAAAAAGACAAGAGATTAAAAGTGCTGGCAGGCATGTGAAGATGGAACCCTTCTACATTGTTGGTGGGAATGTAAATTGGTGCAGCTACTATGGAAAACAGTATGCAGTTTCTTCAAATAATTAAAAAGAGAACTACCATATGATCCAGCAATCCCACTTCTGGGTACATATCTGAAAAAAAAAATGAAATCAAGATTTCAAAAAAGTATCTGCACCCCCATCATCATCGCAACATTAGTTACAATGACCAAGACATAGAAACAAGCTAAGTGTCCATCGATGGAATGGATGAAGAAAATGTGGTATATGTATATACAATGAAATATTTTTCAGCCATAAAAAAAGAAGGAAATCCTGCCATTTGGGCCAACATGATGAAACTGGAGGGCATTATGTTAGGTAAAATACCAGAGAGAGAAAGACAGATACTGTAGGATCTCACTTACATGTGGAATCTAAAAAAAAAAACCCACCAAACTCACAAAAACAGTAGATTGGTGGTTGCCAGGGGTGAGGGTGTGAGGGTATGGGAAATGGGTGAAGTTGGACAAATGATAAAAAATTCCAGTTATAAGATGAATAAGTTCCGGATTCTAAAGTACAGCAAGGTGACTACAGTTAACAATACTGTATTATATACTTGAAAGTCGCTGAGAGTAAAACTTAAATGTTCTTGCCAAAAAAGAAAAAAAATGGAAACTATGTGAAGTGTAGGATGCATTACTGAACCTTACTGTGGCAATCATTTCACAATATATATGCATATCCAATCATCATATTGTATAGCTTAACTTATACAATGTTATATATCAATTATATCTCAATAATATAGAAAAAATAATGATCTAAGTCAACGAAGAAGCAACAAAGGAAATTTTGAACTGAATAAAATCAAAAATACAGCATATTAAAATTTGTGGCATGCAGCTAAGCAATCCTTATAGGGAACTTTTATAACGTTGAATGTTTATATTAGAAAAGAAGAAAGGTTAAAAATCAAAGATTTAAGGTTCTCTCTTAAGCTGCTAGAAAAAGTAGAACAAAACAAATCCAAAGAAAAAAGAGAGATATGAAAAAGCAGAAGTCAAAGAAACCAAAAGCAGAAAGATAATAGAAAAAAAATCAATGAAACCAAAGCTTTCCTTGAAATAATCAGTGGAATGATCAACTCATATCTAGATTGATCTAAGAAAAAAAGAAAACATAAATCACTGGTACCAAGAATGAAAGATGATGACACTTTGCTGTACAGCAGAAACTGACACAACATTGTAAATCAACTATACTCCAATAAAAATTAATTTAAAAAATAATGCAAGATGTATCACTCTTACCAACATTAAAAAGATAGTAAGAAAATGGTGTCAACTTTATCCCAACAATTTCGAAAACTGAAATAGGCAAATTTGTTGAGAACTACAACTTACCAAAATTGACACATGCTAAAACAGCACAGAGTATTCTAGTAATGGCAACTGCAGTAAATATTGACCATTATAGGGTACGCCTTCTTCATCCAGCCTCATATTCTGAGAGCCTGCTGTGTGCTTACAGAGACAGCAGAATACTCCAATGGAGCTCATGTTGGGAGATAAAAAAGTTGGTAAACAAATACACAAAAAGCTATAAGTGAGTACAATGAGGACGTTAGCGACATGATAAAGATTGATGTGACAGGGTGACTAATCAGATTCAGAAGTTGGGGAACTGCTGTCTGTACCAAATGCTTAAAAGGAACCAGCCATGTAACAGTCTAGGAGACGCAAATTCCAGGCACAGGGATGTCTATTGCAAAGGCTCTGAGTCAGCACACACTTTACTGACACTTTTTTCTCCCCCATCTCTAATAAAAATGAACTTCACACACACTTAATGCTGTAGCAAGAGGAGGGCTACCTGGAAAGCTCATTCTGGTGATCTTTAGTGACTGTCGATGTCACTAATGCAGACTTGGGTCCAGGAATTGTTCTTTAGGGAGATGGGACAAGTTAAGCCCTGCGTCCATTGTGCTCTTTTTTTTTTTTTTTTTAGATGCATTAGTAGTATTTTTTTTTTTGAAATATAGTTGATTTACAATGTTGTGTTAATTTCTGTCTTTTTTAAATATTCTCTTCTATTATGGTTTATCATAGGATATTGAATATAGTTCCCTGTGTTCTACAGTAGAAACTTGCTGTTTATCCATCCTATTAACAAAAGCTTACATCTGCTAACCCCAACCTCCCACTCCATCCCTCCCCCAACTCCCTCCCTTTTGGCAACCACAAGTCTGTTCTTTATGTCTGTGAGTCTGTTTCTGTTTCGTAGATAAGTTTACTAACACTGCAGAAATACAAAGGATCATGAGCAATTACTATAAGCAACAATGTGTCACATTTTAGATTCCACATGTGAGTGATATCATATAGTATTTGTCTTTCCCTTTCTGAATTGCTTCATTTAGTATAATCTCTAGGTCCATCCATGTTGCTGCAAATGGCATTATTTCCTTCTTTTCTGTGGCTGAGTAATATTCCATTGTAGATGTGTACCACTTCTTTATCCATTCATCTATCGATGGACATTTAGTTTGCTTGCACGTCTTGGCTGTTGTAAATAGTGCTGCTATGGATATTCGGGTGCACGTATCTTTTTTTTTTCATTAATTAATTTATTTATTTTTGGCTGCCTTGGGTCTTCATTGCTGCGCACGGGCTTTCTCTAGTTGCAGCAAGTGGGGGCTGCCCTTTGTTGTGGTGTGTGGGCTTCTCATTGTGGTGGAACACAGGCTCTAGGTGTGCGGGCTTCAGTAGTTGTGGCTTGCAGGCTTAGTTGCTCCGCGGCATGTGGGATCTTCCCAGACCAGGGCTTGAACCCGTGTCCCCTGCTGGAGCAGTGGTTCAAGAATCCACCTGCCAAATCCCACGTATCTTTTTTAATTATAGGTTTGTCCAGATATATGCCCAGGAGTGGCATTGCTGGATCACATGGCAACTTCGCTCATGACTGTATTGATTTCCTTCAAGTAGGAAAATTTATTAAAACTAAACAGTCTTGCTGCGTGTGTGCTCAGGGTCCCTGCAGAAGAACTTCTGGGCAGGTGATGGTACCACACGGGTGCAGACAGAATACAGATCCTCATGGTACTTCAGTGAATGCCATGTGCATCATTGCCCACATTCACCAGCTTTGTAGAAGCAGTATTCCACATATAAGTGATATCACTTCTCTCTCTGACTTACTTCGCTTAGCATGATCACCTCTAGGTCCATCCATGTTGGTGCAAATGGCATCATTTCATTCTTTTTTATGGCTGAGTAATATTCCATTGTATATATGTGCCACATCTTCTTTATCCATTCGTCTGTTGATGGGCACTTAGGTTGCTTCCATGTCTTGGCTACTGTGAGTAGTGATGCTATGATTTTTTTTTTTTTTTTTATGTGGAATGCCCAATTCAAAACACTTCTTCTTTCTACATTTGGAACACACAGGAACAGTGGTTGGGCCTTAATTCTATGTACCAGTGAGAAGAGGACAGCTCCGGGGAGATGGGGACCAGCTCACCCTGAGGAAAGCTGGCCCCGTGGGGGTTGCTGTTTTGTGACAGGTCACGCCCTGCGGCTGTGACTGCCCTGAGCACGGCAGTGCTTGCTGACCATGTCCCCTGCAACATGTGGCAAACCCAGACCCTCTATTCCCGTCTTGCCAACTCGCTCCCTGTGGATGGAGAGCTGGAGGTGTCCCATGGGGACCCAGAGTCTTGGTCTGGACGACGGTTTCACAGCCGTTTGGAGTGTGGCCACACTCTGAATCCATCTAATTGGCGGGGGTGGGAGGATTGGACAGAATAACCCGGAAGATGTGCACAGTGGCCAGGAGGGTAAAGAGTGATGTGTGTGTGGGGATTTAGGTCGTGTGGAAGTCAACGGCCCTTGATTATTTTTAGACAATATAAAATAAGCAGTCTTAGGTTATATGAAGAGAGCCACGCTTAATTTCATCAAGTTCAAGTTTGTTTCATATTTCCAGCAAACTAATATGATTAAGTGCTGAGAGCAGCAAATAACACATTTCTGGTAGGGGAGAGAAATTACTTTGAATAGTATTGAAAAAGGACTGATTTCTATATAAAGGACTCATTCAACCATAGCAAGTGTTGTTTTTTTTTTTTTTCCAAAATCTATTGTTTCAGTAGATAATTACCACAAAACAAGCACACTATCTTTTGTGTTGTTCTTTGTGTCTTTCTATTTAGCTTTCCATGTTTGCCAAGGGACAGAAGATTAAAGAAGCATGTTAGCCATTTTAGACCCAGGAGGTGGTGACAATCAAATCTTCCAGTCACTAAAAACCTTTTAACAAAGAGTGTTTTGTAAGGGGAGATACAGTTATTGGAGGGAGAAGGGACCAAAGTAGGACCGTGGTTTCTTAATGGAAACTTTGGACACAATAGCAATGGTAGTTCATAAAAGCCTGACTTTTCATTGCGTAGTTCTAATAGCCGATAGAATAATAAAGCCTGATTAAGTCTTCATTATTTATGTGCTTTATATTTTATTTTTGTTACATATTCTGAGTATTGGTTTGCACTTGGTGCATTTGTTTGTAGCTTCAGAATACTGCTGGAATCCTAGCCCTAAAATCAACAAAACTAGTGATGAAGCATGGACACTATGGTGTTGTGGTATCTCATTATTTTAATTTGCATTTCCCTAATGACATATGATATGGGGCACCTTTCCATATGCTTATTTGCCCTCTGGATATTTTCTTTGGGGAGGTGTCTGTTAAAGTCTGTGGCCCATTTTTAATCGGGTTGTTTTCTATTGTTGAGTTTTAAGAGTTTTTGTATGTTTTGGATGACAGAATTTTATCAGATGTATCTTTTGCAGATGTTTTCTCCCAGTCCATGGCTTGTCTTCTCATTTTTTGACAGCGTCTTTTGCAGAGCAGGTTTTTAACTTTAATGAAGTTCAGCTTATCAACTATTTCTTTTATGGATCATGTCTTTGGTGTTGTATCTCAGAAGTCATCACCAAACCCAAGGTCATTTAGATTTTCTCCAGTATTATCTTCCAGGAGTTGTATAGCTTTACATTTTATATTTTTGGTCTGTGATCCACTTTGAGTTACTCTTTGAAAAGGGTGTAGGGGCTGTGTCTAGATTCATTTTTTTTGCATGTGGATGTCCAGTTGTTCCAGAGCCATTTGCTGAAAGACTATTTTCTCCATTGCTCCTTTGTCCTTTGCTCCTCTGTCAAAGATCAGTTGACTATATTTGTGGAATCTATTTCAGAATATACTTTTTAAACCCACCCTATAGCATTTCTGTCTTTCTTTCTAATGCTTTTGCAAGCTTTACTTAAGTTGTATCCAAGCCTATGCATGTGTATGTGTGTGTGTGTGTGAGAGAGAGAGTATTTGGCGAAAATGGCAATGGATGCCCACCTGGAAATCTCTGTGGGATGCTGGCTAATCCACCTGAGCCTGTTCAGAATGGTCCCAGTGCAGGTGAACAGGATATGGCCATGACCTCACATCTTCCTGGGACGTGCTTGCTCTGTGTCCCTGTGGATAAGTGGGAAGAGAGTGGTATAAATACACGGCGTTACGTAGGCAGGGTCTTTACCATTCAGACATGCACCTGCTTAGTTTCCCACCTGCCAAAACATGTTGGGGGCTGTTGCCTGTCCTGCCTGGAGCCAGACCCAGGTGCTGAGCAACACAGGTAGACAAGCTTTACCCCTGGTTTCGAGGAGGCCGCAGTCCAGGGGGAAGTCAGGCATGCATGATGGGGTGGCCACAGCAGGTGCAAGTGTCCTGGGGTGTGCGAGAGGCGGATGTTTATGTTTGGTGGGGATGGCACATTGCACTGGGGTCTTGAAGGGTGGATAGGAGTCTACTAGATGCAAGACAGGATGACGCAGGTAGAGGGGACCCCGTGGTGGTGTTGGAGGCTGAGGTGTGTGAGGCCCGCAGGGGGGGTGAGATGAGACAGGAAGAATTGTCCCCCGCTCCCCGAGGAGCCGGGTGGCTGCTGCAGACATCATTTGGGTTTGATCCTACTTACAGTTTTAAGGAGGGAGTGACACCGAATAAAGCCAAGCTGCTTTCCGAGGCCAGGAGCGCCATGCAGGGCCTCTGGCCGCAGGGGCCTCCCTGTCCTCGTGTAGTGGCGACAAAGCCGGGCGGCTCCCACCCTCTCCTGTCCTCTGCTTGGAATATTCTCCTGCTGCTTCTCATCATTCAAGGCAGATGTCCGCCTCCTCAGAGAGGTCTTTCTTGACCCTCCTGTTTAACTGCTCACGTGAGCCCTCCATCCTCAGCCCACAAAAGCATGTTTCTGTCTTAAATAAGATGGGTCACCACCTAAAATTATCCGGGTGTTTCTTCCTGTTGTCCCCTCACCAGGAGGTGAGCTTGTGAGTCGAGGGAAGGAATTTGTCTTCTTTGAGGCTCTCTCCACTCATGGGGGACAGTGCCTGGCGCTTAGTCGGTAATTAGGGAAGTTTTGAGTAAATAAGTGGTCCCAGTGCACCTGGGAGCGCTGTGGAAACTGACTCAGGGAAGGGAGAAAGGGAGGCCAGACCGTGAGGTGAGAGACCTTTAAAGTAATCCAGGCAGGATGCTCTGGGCCTGAGATTCGGCAGCAGCAGAAGAGAGGGAGACACCGTTCTGAGAGACTCGGGAAAAGACCCGAAGTCCTTCAGGAGCAGTGCGGTGAAGGAAGTGTGCCAGCGGGAGGGGTCCCAGCACCTGGGACGCACCCAGCATCCAAAGATACGGGGAAGGGACAGGTCGGAGGGGACTGTAGGTTCAGGTGATGATTTGGGACCTGTGTCTTCAGGAGACGCACAGGGGAAGTCACTTGGTGATTGTCCCTGGAGCTCCGAGGTGGGGAGAGGCGGGTGGTCACAGTGGGCAGCCTGAGAATTATCTGCGTGTAGGGAATGGCTGGGAAGAGAGGAGTGGGTAAGACGCAAAAGGGGAAAAGGACAGAGGAACCCGGAAGAACATCAGCAGAGGAAGGAGAGCCGCTGGGGTAGAAAGCGGAGCCTCCTTCCAGGACCGCGGGGCTGTGGGAAGGTGGGGAGGAGGCGGGTGCTGCCTGGATTCAGGGGAAGCCGGGGAGGGAGCTGAGGTTTTAGAGACTCAGAGAGGCCGTGGTCAAAGGAGGCTCTTAATTTTGCTCTGAAGACACGATCTCGGTTTTGGCCGAGGGACCAGCTGGCCAAAGTGGGGTGGTGGACCATGGTACTAATGCTGGCAGAGGAAGAAGAAATGATGTGATGTTTGTTGGCGGGGGTGCATCCCGAGGACAGGGGCATCATGTGCTCGAGGGTTGAGGCTGTCACCTGCTTAGCCTGCCTGTTGTCACCTCTGCTTGTTACGGGAGCCCCTGCTGGGCCTGCATCCTGTGTTACCTACCGGCGCCTCTTTCTAATTCTGACACCCCCCGTCTCCTGTCCTATCTGCGGGTCGTGGGTGGGCTGGACCCCTGTTCTGTTCCTCTGCCAGAGTCCTGGGCTCTGCTGAGAACACAGGAAGCATTGGCAGAGGTGAGGGGTTGCCTGTGGCGTGCCGATGCCAGTGAGTGGCAACTTTCCTGCATGCCTGAGTGTGAAATTGTAAAGGAAGACATTTTTCTGCCAGTACTTTAAACATAAAAAAGATGATATTTGAAAAGATACATGCGCTATTCACAACAGCCAAGACGTGAAAGCAACCTAAGTGTCCGCTGAAAGATTAATGGATAAAGAAGATGTGGTACATACATACAATGGATTATTACTCAGCCATGAAAAATGAATGAAATAATGCCATTTCCAACAACATGGATGGACCTAGAGATTGTCATGCTGAGTGAAGTAAACCAGACAGAGAAAGGCAAATATCATATGATATCACTTACATGTGGAATCTAAAAAAAATGATAGGAATTAACTTTTTTACAAAACAGAATTAGACCCACAGACATAGAAAACAAACTTGTGGTTACCAAAGGGGAAAGGGGAAAGGGGAAGAGAGATAAATTAGGAGTTTGGGACTAACAGATACACATGGCTATATATTTGGTTGACCAAAAGGTTCATTTGGGTTTTTACAAAAGATGTTACAGAAAACCCGAACGAACTTTTTGGCCAACCCAATATAAAATAGATAATCAACAAGGACCTATTGCATAGCACAGAGAACTATACTCAATATTTTGTAATAACCTATAAGGGAAAAGAATGAAAAATAATATATATATGTACATATGTATAACTGAATCACTGTGCTATACAACTGAAACTAACATGACATTGTAAATCAAATATACTCTAATAAAATTAAAAATTACAAAAAGAAAAGCAAGCCAGAAAAAAACAAAATTAAAATAAAAACAAAAAGACTGTAAACCTACAGAGAACTATCTCTGCACAGATTTCTGGCTAATGCAATTTTAGAATAAAAATTAACCCTTCATAAACATCTGTTGAAGTGGTATAAGATTCTTTGGTACACATTGGGAAATAGGAAGGAAAATCAGACTTGAGGATTTCATGTTAAAAATCTCTATTTAAAAACCAAAAGCACATAATCAGTATTCTGTTTTAGGGCATTTTGTTCTAACTGAGGTAGAAAGAAAGTGCTGGAATAGCAACTTTTGTTTTTTCTCATAACTTTCCATGAAGCATGCCCAGTGTTTTTCTTTCTGGAATTACCAAAGATGGTGATGATAGAAATTGTTTTCCCTGGCAGCTTGCCCGCTCCCACCTGTGAAGAGGGCTTTAATTTTAGCTGATGGAATATAAACAACCAAAGGGAGTCATTTAGTTGACCTGAGGCATCAGAGTTTGGGTGGAGTCTTTTCAGCCTTTCTTTCTTTCTTTTTGTTTTTTCTTAAGGTTTTGTTTAAATTTATTTTTTGAACTGGTAATACTTTTACATGTTTCAAAATTCCAAAAATATCAAAAGATATGGAGTGACAATTATTCCTCATCCGTTTCCCCCTCACTTCTCCTCCCCAAGAGCAAGTAGTATAGTAATATGTATGGTCACTTTGTACCCTTCAGATATAGTGTGTGTGTGTGTGTGTGTGTGTGTGTGTGTGTGTGTCTGTGCGTAAGCAATGGCTTCCTCTTTGTACACAAATGGGAACATACCATGCAGACTGTTTTATACCTTCTCACTTAACAAGGTATCTTGGTGCTCTTTTCCACAGGAGTTCATAAATACAGTCCCCATTTTAAGGGCTGTGTAAAAGCCAACCAGTCTACCATAAATCACTTAGCCAGTTCCATGTGGTGGACCCTGAGGCAGGCTGTTTCCAAATGTTCGCTTTTGAGATCTCAGCCTTTCTTAGTAGACTAAGAATAAAGCAGAATCCCAAAACATTGGATGGATACCGGAATTTCCATGGCCAAAAATATGGTGACCTTAGTCATCTAATGGTAGCAAATAACTGATAAAAATTCCCCACACCTTGGGCATAGGTCTATGATGTATGACTTGTATAGTTCCTAGAAGGACTCATTTTTTTTAAATTTTAGGAGTGAAAGGGTTACACATCAGTTCAATTAGAATTTGTGCCAACTGTCTGCCCAGATAACACCCAGCCAGGATACTGCTTTCATCAAGTATGATGTTCGCTCACACAGAATCAATGCTACTTTATTTAGAGTGACCAAAATTAAATGGTGGCATATCCTCTGACAGCAAGATAAACTTGTGAAATTAAGACTGTACAGGGAAATATAAGATTCAGAGTCCCCACATTTTATGTCATTGGTGACGGGGTGGATGTACTCTTTATGGTGGGATTTAGGGACCCCTGTAAAATCAGGATATGATGTCATCATCTCCTTGAACCCCCTTCCCAAATTCCCAGAAGGAAAGTCACATGTTAGTACTAATACCTGAGCCCTGGTTCCCCAAGGGCTCGCTCACCTGGGGAGGGGTCTAGAGGGCAGGTGTTTAGACACCCCTGGAGGACAGATCAGCTGAGCAGACTGGAGCTGAGGGCTGTGTCTCCGGGTGCATTGGAAGGGAAGCATCCTTGAGAAAAGCACGGCTAAATAAGTAAACAAGCAGAAACAAGCAAATCCCAACGGAAACATGCTCTTGGGGTGTCAACTGAAAAATGGTGCACAACCTAAAATTTGAGAATTATGTTATATTTGGCAGACAAAATAAGAACTTAAACCCAGGGCGCAGCCTCTCAGATTGCTCTGAGAGACTGTTCCAAAGACTTAAGGGGGGAGCCAGGATATATAGGAATTTTTGCAACAAGGACCAGGTAGTGGGAACATCAAAAGATTACTGTTAATTAAAGAAAACCAGACATCTCAAGTTAAGGAATTTAGCGCTTTTCTATGTATGGGAAGATGCAGGAGTCTGGGCTCCGTGAAATCATCCCTTTGTTCTGCACCTCAGCCGTCTGGGGCCAGTGTCCTGTACTTTCTCATCCCCAGGCTCCTTAGGGTGCACCGCTGGGGTGGGCTGCAGTGGCTGACGGCTGGATGGCGGGCACCCTGTTTCCGTCCTGAGTTCCCTCAGGGCTCACCGTCAGGGCAGCTGTAACGTGACGGCTTGATGGCTGCAACACACTTTGTGTACTGATATGGCAGCGACATTTCTTCACTCTCAGGGGCCGGCCACGGCCAGCTCTGGGACTTGCTCACTCCTCGAGTGACGCTCTTTGACCTAAAGCCCCAGACTTGGAACTCTGCTTCCTCCTTGGATGCTACCTCCCCTTCCCCCCCTTAAAGGCACTGGCCGTGGCCAGCATCATTGCCATCTGTCTGGGTTCTTGCACAGTCTCTGGCGGTGCCCAGAACAGAGCTGGGCTCCCCATCACCTGGCCAGCAGGTTGGAGCCACCCCAGGCGCCAGCCTGGTCCACGCCGACCCGCAGGTCTGCTCCACGGCAGATTTCACGGCAGAGGTTCCCTCTCCCCAGAGCTCCCTCTCCACTCCCATCCCGTTACCTCGGCTGCTTCTGCCAGAGGATTTTACTTTTGTTTTCATCGAAATCTATTTGACATATAACACTGTGCACATTTAAGGTGCCCCACGTGCCGATTTGATACATTTATACACTGTAATCTGATTGTAGCCACAGTCAGCACTTCCGTCCCATCACATAATTATCACTTCTCTTTTTCTTGTGGGAATAAGCAAGATCTAGTGTTTTAGCAAGTTTGATGATTATCGTACAATATTGTTGTCTATGATCGCCGCACTGGGTACTAGGTCTCCAGGGCTTATTCATCTACGCTCTGCAAGTTTGTTCCCTGAAACTACCTCTTTCCTGTCTCCTCACCTCTCAGCCCCTGGTAACTACCATTTTACTGTTTTCACAAGTTTGGCTTTTTTAGATTCCTTATATTCTCTGTCTGATTTATCTCACCTAGCATAATGCCCTCAAGGTCCACCCGTGTTGTCACAAGTGGCATCCAGACGGCCAACAGACACATGAAAAGATGCTCCACGTCAGTCATCATCAGGGAAATGCAAATCAAAACCACAATGAGTTATCACCTCACACCTGTCAGAATGGCTTTTATCAAAAAGACAGGAAATAACAAATGTTGGCCAGGATGTGGAGAAAAGGGAACCCTCCTGCACTGTTGGTGGGAATGTAAATTGGTGCAGCCACTATGGAAAACAGTATGGAGATTAATCAAAATATTAAAAATAGAGCTACCGTATGACCCAGCAGTTCCACTTCTGGGTATATTCCCAAAGGAAATGAAATCAGTATCTTTTTTTTTTTTTTTTTTAACATCTTTATTGGAGTATAATTGCTTTACAATGGTGTGTTAGTTTCTGCTTTACAACAAAGTGAATCAGTTATACATATACATATGTTCCCATATCTCTTCCCTCTTGCATCTCCCTCCCTCCCACCCTCCCTATCCCACCCCTCTAGGTGGTCACAAAGCACCGAGCTGATCTCCCTGTGCTATGCGGTTGCTTCCCACTAGCTATCGATTTTACGTTTGGTAGTGTATATATGTCCATGCCACTCTCTCATTTTGTCACAGCTTACCCTTCCCCCTCCCCATATCCTCAAGTCCATTCTCTAGTAGGTCTGTGTCTTTATTCCCGTCTTACCACTAGGTTCTTCGTGACCTTTTTTTTTTTTTTTCCCCCTTAGGTTCCATATATATGTGTTAGCATACTGTATTTGTGTTTCTCTTTCTGACTTACTTCACTCTGTATGACAGACTCTAACTCCATCCACCTCACTACAAATATATTTGCCCTCGCATGTTAATTGCAGGCAGGACATGGGACTGGAGGCATTTGCAGAGTTTGAGCAGAGCGTGGCCAGCTTTCCGTGGGGAAGGGTCTGGGGTGGGCGCAGGGAGGCCAGGGAGGGACTGTCACACTTGTTCAGGTGAGAGATGAGCGTGGCTTCAAGCGAGTGGTGACAGGGACACGGAGGAACACCCGCCTGTTGAAGGGGTGTGGGCTCCTCCAGAACGCCTGGGGCATCCGGCCCTGGACCGCTAGAAACAGGGAGTGACCGTTACCCTGAGGTGGAGGAGGCTGGGGGAGGAGCCCGTCTGGGGAGGAAAGCAAGGGGCTGGTTTGGGACATGCGGAGATGCCCATGTCCAGGTGCTGTTGTCAACAAGCATTTAGGTGTGTGGCCCTGGAGCTCAGGGGAGAAATTCAGGCCGAGCTGTGAATCTGGGAGTCTCTGCACAAAGCTGGCATTAAAGGCATTGAATCTGGAAGGAATCACCTTGAAAATTCTCTGGGATAAAAGGAAGTGGCCCAAGGACTGCCCCTGGGGCTGGCTCAGGTCCCAGGAGCCCGAGGAGGAATGTGCAGGCAAAAGGCCCTCTAAGTGAGCCCCCAACCCCTCGCCTGTCCCCCTGCCGCTCCATCTCACCCTTGTCACACCCCCTGCCGCTGCACACCACCCCGGGCTGCCCGCCCAGCCCATCTGGCTCTCCCATGCTGCACTGCTCTGGGTGCCCTATTCTCCCCAGGGCCGGCGCCCCCCTGCACGATGGCGTTCTACACCCTTACCCTGCCCGAGCTTGGCAGCCTCTGACCCTCCCGCTCACTTCCTGCGCCACGTCGCTGCGCCCCTCGGCTTGCCCCCAACTCTCCAGCGGCCTTCTAGAATCTTCCATTCTAAAGCAGCCCCATGAAAGTGAGACCATCTTAGGGTTGTATTTTCCTTTCTTGCCCGACGTTCTTCTTGGGCAGTCCCATTCGTGCTTAGCTTCGGTGCCACTGCCATGCGAGTGTCTCGGTGGGATACCTCCAGCCTGCCCACCAGAAAGCTCCACAGGCGTGGCCAAAACCAGAAGCCTTGTCTTCCCCCTAAACTGGTTCTCCAGGGGTGTCCCATGTGGCAAGGAGCAGCACACTGTCCACGGGACGTCTGGTCATCACCCATGTCCCTTCCACTAAAACCAGCCCCGAGGTCCTGTCTTGCTCACCTCTTATTCTCAGTGCCAAGTCAGTATCTGACACATAATAGGCACTTAGAAAGTCACCCAATGAGTGTACCCGCCCTAAGAGAAAAACAGATGCTGGTTTCATCGTATGGATGCTTTCGGTAACAGCATTGACTCAGTTAATGGATATTTAGTGAGCACCGAAAATACGCCAAGGACGTTTCCCAGTGCTGATGAGACAGCAGCAAATCAAGCAAACAGCCCACCTTCAAGGCAGAGTGTTATGCGGGGGACCATGGGCCAGCCCAATATGTGTCCCCCAGTCTCCCCTTGTGTAAGCAGGTGGCACAGAGAAGTGTCAGACAGCAGTCAGCTCTGCGGCCTTCAGCAGGTGGCTCAGCCCATCCAAGCTCACTTCCCTTTTCTGGACAGTGAGAGGTGGTTTTGATCATTAAACAAGACAACGGGGTTGCGTAGGAAACCCTCACACGGCATCTTCCTCTCCGCACGTAAGCTGGGAATCATCATCGTTCTCTCTTTCATTGATCAAGGTGAATCAGGTGGAGTTGATCTTGAAAACATCATGCAACTTCTGGTCCTCTGCTTTCTCATGTGTAAAATAAAAGAGTTGGAATTCCAGCTCTAAGATTTTGTGTTCTTTGATGTTATTCAACTTGATTGCTGTTTCTTTAGCAAACAGATCTATATCACCTTCTAGCAGCTGGGGATATTTCTGAGCACACATTTAATGATTACGTGATGCCTTATGGTGCCCTGTGGGGTGGGCGCTACTATTGTTCCATTTAAAAGCGGAAAGTGAGGCACAGAGACGTTGGTATCTGAGCAAGCGTGTGCAGCTGGCTTAGATTTAGTGCTGCTCACAGCTCCCAGGGCGGCCACATTTTTCTGCAGGGTGGTATTGTCAGCACATGGAACCTCCGGAAACCTAACTAGGAAGGCAGAGCTTGACTACGTTCTCCGAGGACCCCGCCATTCCCTGTAAGAGCTGAATCCAAGACTTGGGTCCAGCCAGGTCTGGTTCTGGGGGTGACCTTCAGCCGTCCAGGGACCCACTGCCTTGTCTGCCGTTGACTCGGAGGGTGATGAGGAGGATAAGGTGAAAGATGTTAGTAGAAGCTGCCCACCAGTGAGGACAGCATCCTCTGTACTTTGCATGATATGACTCACTTGATCTTCCCAGTCACCAAAAGAGACAGTAACTGTTTTCATCCCTGTTTCACCAGTGGAGAAATTGAGGCACAGAGAGGTCAAGCAACTTATCCAATATTGCACAGCTCATGGTGGAAGCGAAACTCTAACCGGGCTTTCTGCCTCCAGGGTCCAAGCACGACCTCCATGCTATGCTCTCATCTTGCTGATGTATTTTTCTAGGCTGTTCTTGTTCATAATCCTTTTGCTCCTCCTCTTAAAAGTACAAGTGTATTTAAAGGAAAATTATATGGAATAATCACCATGTAAAAGGAATAGTTGAAAATGTAGGTTTACATTTTAATCCAGAGCAACCTCATTATACTCTAAAGTTGGCATCCTGGTGTCCCTGGAGAATGAGAACATGATAAAGAAATAACTGCCTTAGATGACTAAGGATTTATCCCTTAAAGTACAAGTCTCTTTTTTTGTAGAAGTTATTTAAGCAGTACAGAGGGAAATCTTTCTAGACCGCATCACCAATTTTTCTGAATTCTCGGATCTGACACTGACTCTCCCCAGGAAACTCTGGGTTTATTGTTTCGTGGAGGTAAAATCAGATGGCTTCAGGGACAGAGCTTAGGCAGGAGCCTGGCAGGGGTGGCTGGGCAGGGGCCTCCTGCAACTAATCATAGACATGAGCTGGCAGCCCGGTTCTTCATGGTTCTGGTCTGGGTTCTGAAGAGGTGAGATTCCCAGCAGGCCAGATTCTTGCTGCATGAGATGCTTCGGGGATGAAAGGACACGTCAGTCACAACACCAGTTTTTCACACCTCATTCTGTGTGTGATATTATTGAATTTTGTTTTACGATAATATAGGTGGCTGCAGATTTGTAAAATAGTTGTCATTTGTGCTGTAAGCTCGTTTAATCACTTTGGGGGAAATGAAGAGCATGTAAAAAATTATGCCCAGGTTGATTTAAAATAAAAGTGTGAAAAAGTAAGCCAGGAAACTACATTGAAATAATAGGGACTTTTAGATTTTGAAATCAAGAAGCCCTTTCTTAGTATGACACAGGGTTAGAAACAAAAAAAAAGAAGGGGCACCTGAGAGATTGAATTAGATAAACTTTCACATTCCAAAAAAAGTAAAAAAAAAAAAAAAAGCAGAAAATTAAAAGGCCATAAGAAACTAGGGAAAATATTCACAACATATTTGTAATTCACATACATATTGATATTATTAAGAAAAGGCTAACACCACAGTAGACAGAAAAAGCTTAATGGTTAGAACTACAAATTCTTTCTCTCACACAGACACAAGTAAACATTAAAAAATCATTTTAATCATTAAGAAGTGCTAATCCTAGCATTTAAAGAATGTCAATTTAAAAAGTTACTAGGCATTAGAGAAATGCAAATCAAAACTACAATGAGGTATCACCTCACACCAGTCAGAATGGGCATCATTAAAAAATCTACAAACAATAAATGCTGGAGAGGGTGTGAAGAAAACGGAACCTTCTTGCACTGTTGGTGGGAATGTAAATTGATACAGCCACTAGGGAGAACAGTATGGAGGTTCCTTAAAGAACTAAAAATAGAACTACCGTATGACCCAGCAATCCCACTTCTGGGCATATACCCTGAGAAAACCATAATTCAAAAAGAGACATGTACCACAATGTTCATTGCAGCTCTATTTACAATAGCCAGGACATGGAAGCAACCTAAGTGTCCACTGACAGATGAATGGATAAAGAAGATATGGTGCATATATACAATGGAATATTACTCAGCCATAAAAAGAAATGAAATTGAGTTATTTGTAGTGAGGTGGATGGACCTGGAGACTGTCATACAGAGTGAAGTAAGTCAGAAAGAGAAAAACAAATACCACATGCTAACACATATATATGGAATCTAAAAAACAAAAATGGTTCTGAAGAACCTAGGGGCAGGACAGGAATAAAGATGCAGACCTAGAGAATGGACTTGAGGACACGGGGAGGGGGAAGGGTAAGCTGGGATGAAGTGAGACAGTGGCATTGACATATATACACTACAAAATGTAAAATAGATAGCTAGTGGGAAGCAGCTGCATCCCACAGGGAGATCAGCTCGGTGCTTTGTGACCACCTAGAGGGGTGGGATAGGGAGGGTGGGAGGGAGGGAGATGCAAGAGGGATGGGATATGGGGATATATGTATACATACAGGTGATTCACTTTGTTATACAGCAGAAACTAACACACCATTGTAAAGCAATTATACTCCTATAAAGATGTTTAAAAAAATAATAAAAATAAGTAAATAAATAATAAAAAGTTATTAGGACACTTTTCATTGACTCTGATAAAAAACCGGAAAGGTGGTCTCTGCTCTGTTATTGAATGCAGTTAGGAGGGTGTTGATGAGGGTTTAAACTAATGCAGCCTCTATGAAGGTCTGTTGGGCAACATGTCTCACGTTTTTGGTTTAAATTTTATTTTATTGTCGCAAGAACACTTAGCATGAGACCCACCCTCTTAAATCTTTAAGTGAACGATACACTGCTGTTGACCCTGGGTGCAAGGTTGTACAGCAGACCCCCGGAGCTCACCCACCTTGCTTGACTGAAACGCCTATTGGTTAGTGGCTCCCTGACCCCCTCCCCCAGCGCCTGGCAACCACCATTCTACTCTTTGTTTCGATAAATGCAAATCAAAACTACAATGAGGTGTCACCTCACACCAGTCAGAATGGGCATCATCCAAAAATCTACAGGTTTGTAGATTTTTGTTTCGATAAATTCGCCTCTTTTATTAGATCCCTATGTCAATAGAATCACACAGTGTTTGTCTTTCTGTGTCTGACTTATTTCACTTAGCACCACGTCTTCAAGTTTCATCTGCCTCGTGGTATATTGAAGAATTTCCTTCTTTTTTCATGGCTGAGTGCTCTTCTGTTGTGTGAATGTACCACACTTCTTTACCTGTTCTTCTGTCGATGGACATTTAGGTTACTTCCACATGCTGGCTATTGTGAATAATGCTGCAGTGAACATGGGAGCACGGATATCACTTCGAGATCCTGATTTCAATTCGTTTAAAAATGCTTTGCGGGCTTCCCTGGTGGTGCAGTGGTTGAGAATCTGCCTGCCAATGCAGGGGACACGGGTTCGAGCCCTGGTCTGGGAAGATCCCACATGCCGCGGAGCAGCTAGGCCCGTGAGCCAGAACTACTGAGCCTGCGCGTCTGGAGCCCGTGCCCCGCAACGGGAGGGGCCGCGATAGTGAAAGGCCCGCGCACCGCGATGAAGAGTGGCCCCCGCTTGCCACAACTAGAGAAAGCCCTCGCATAGAAATGAAGACCCAACACAGCCAAAAAATAAATAAATAAATAAATAAATAAAAATCCAGCCATTCATATAAAAAAAAATTTTAAAAAAAAATGCTTTGCTTGTGAGCCAGTGATTTTATGGAGCCGTATCAGAAGGGAACAAAGTGGAAACAGATAAATATGTAAGGATCCTCTTTGCAAATGTATTTGAAAGAGCAATGAATTGGAAATAACAGAAATGCCAAACCTTGAGGACAGGTAAATATGGGTGGTCCATGCAGGGGTGGGCCCTTCCTGTCCTCAGGACTTTGGAGAGATCCACAGCCAACAATGGACAGCATCACAGGAGAAAAAAGCAGTTGTCATCAAGAGAGCATGTCCTCATTTTTGTGAATATTCACATACATAGATACACAGAAAACAGACTGAGGGGACACACATCAGGCTGAACAGAGGTTATCTTTTGGGGCTAGAGGTGAGGTAGGAGTTTCACTTAGTACTTTATATGCCCCTCTATTATATGAACTGTATTTAGTGCGCATATATGACTTTGATTTGTCAGAGTAAAAACAATAGAGTATTTTCATTTTGCACAACACAGAAATGAGAATACAGGGCCAGGGCTGTGTTGTGCTTACAGTCTCTCATATTTGTAAATTCCTTCCATAACATGCTCCATTTATATAAAATGCCTGCTTCATTCTTTCTTGTATTCGACAAACATTTGATTCCTAAAGCGTAAAAGCACTAGGCTAGGAATTGTGGAAATTCAGAGACTAATAAATCATGCCGTTTACTGTGCAGAACTCAGAGGCAAACAGGGGAGCTGGGCATGGCAGCAGTGAGCGAAAACCAAGGGACAGTGAGCTAAAGATTGTCCTCTGAGTAATGTTCCCCTCCTGCATCTGGGCAGGAAGAGGGGCTGACTGACTGCCACCCAGGGGACTTCTGGGGTCTTCTCTGAGAAGTAGCAGTAAAGAGTGAGGGAGATTTCAGCAGGGGCAGAAGATTGATAGAAGCGTTGGGAAAGGAAGGGCATTCCAGGCTGAAAGAACAGCTTGAGAAAAGGCAAGGAAGCAGGGACCCAGTAGAGCACAGTCAAGCCCACATGAGCCATCCCTTCAATGGGGCTGAAAGAAATGCCCCTGGTTTTCCTTCTTTCACTTCTGTGTGCCTGGTGCCTAGCATGGAGCTTGGTACCAAGTACCCATGTGCTTGGAAGGATGGATGGATGGATGGATGGATGGACGGATGGACAAATGGATGGATGGAGGAATGCATGGAAGAAAGAATGAACTAAAGAACAAATGAACACATAGGTCAATGCAAAGTGCTGAAAACCATACTAACTTTATTTCATAACGTAGACAGACCCTCAAATCTAGTGATGTGTCTCCTGTAGCTAAACACTTGAAACCTAGAGGAATATGTCCACTTCCTCCAAGAATAATGTGAAAATGTGTATGCACGTAGATGAGAACTATAAAGGAGTGTGGAAAATAAACACACATCACACACACACACACACACACACCGTCATTCAGTCACTTGATTATGTTCCTACCAAGTGCTTCACCCTGAGCAAGGTGCAGAAGCCAAGGTGGGGACAGGGGCCCTGGGTTTCATGGTAAGAGTCCTACTCAATCTCTTTACATCAGAACTTCCCTTCCCTCTTAAACAATTTTCTGAGTCTAGTCACATTACACGTGACTGACACAATGAGATTCAGAGACCAAAGCAGCCACAGTGGAACGGATGCTTTCTAAAAAATCCAAGAAATCCAGGGCTCTGATTCTGCCATTGGGGAACACTTCCTGGCTACTGGTCACCAGAGGGGATGCAGGGTAAAATTAGCCCTGCCCAACTAAAAGTGGCCATGGCATGTCCTGGTTCTAAGAAGGAAAACAGTGGTAGGTACAAGTTCTAGAAAGTGAGCAGGACTAGATTTCAAGTGCTCCTCAAAGAATGTGCTAAAGATAGGCCTTGGGCCTTAACACTGTTTTCTAAAGCAAAGCATAGGTTGGTTTCTGATGTATCCAGCAGGTGGGTACTGTACCACGTGGAACAATGAGGACTCCTTGGGCTTTAGTTGCTTATGGGATCATAGGAATGGACATTTCTACTCAAAACTGAAGGAGTTATTTCTTCCAGACCTGAGGAAAATGGTTTAAACCAATGTCAAATCTCCACTCCGCCCACTTGTTAGCTGTCTGACGTTGGGCAAGTAATCTTCAACAAGCTTTAATTTCTTCCTTTGTAAAACAGAGGTAGTGAAATTACCTCTCTGAGGTAGTCGTATGAGATACTGTTGGCACCCCTAGTAAATGTTTAATAAATCTCCGTTGCTGCCAATGTTAACAATATTTTCTAGAAGTCTGTAAATACATCTACCAGAACACTTTTGTTTAAACACCTTAAACTAACAAAAGCTGCAGAAAAAACCTTTTGCCCATTAGATCTTGTTGATTGGAGTCTCAGACTTTGCCAAAACACTTTGCAAAGACATTACCTTAATTGATCGGGAGTAGCCGTGTGCCGGGAAAACACATCGTCACCAGCCATTGTTTGTCGAGTGGCTGTGATTATCTCTGGGAAAAGGACAGCCAGGGGCAAAGCTGGGCCATCTTGGCAAAGGCTTGAGGGTCTTGATGCTTCTCCAAATCTTGTAACAAGGAGTGAGCCAGAACTTTCTTTCAACGGGTAAAACTGCTTTTCCAAGCTGGTGAGCCAGAATTGCTTCCCTGATCCATTTGTTTTTTTAATTCTCTCCCACTTGATGTTGGCACTAGGCAGAATCGGAGCATGTCATTATTATACAGACGTCAGTGGGAGCTTAGCGGGCGCTGATCAACCAGCGTGAACTCACAGAGGAAACCATGTCCCCAAGTCAGCCCCAAATTACAGCTCTTGGCAGTGTTTCCAGCCAAAAGAAGATCACGTAATGTTATAGAATTCTCTCTCCTTCATTCGATGGTGGGCATCCGTGTGAGGTCAGGAGCTTTATCTGTCTTTGAATCCGCTGTCATTCCTGTCACAGCATAAGGAATCAACAGTGGCTTGTTGGTTAATGGAAAGAGCAAGTGAACAAATGACGAAGTCTCTCGCCATCTTTTAAGACGAGATCGAGAAACGTGTACGAGAAAATAGTACAGGCAGGCAGATCCACAGCATTTGAGCGTCATGACGAACGAATGGATGGATGTCAGCCCTGAACGAAGAAACCCGGGTACCAGAGCCAAGGCTCTCTGCCTTTCAACGTCATCATCCGCAGCTGGACAAAAGGGGGAGACGGAATTATGACAGGTGGAGATAAGAGCAGGCAGCCCACCCCTGACCAGGGTCCCCCCTGAGCAGGGTATCCCAAGAGCCCAGCCACACACCCACCCCGGGCACCCAGGCCCCAGTGAGAACCAAGGACCAGAGTTGTGCACAGATACTAACAGAAAAGTGGAAAGCTTTGACAACCATTTATTTCAAAAAGTCCTGGTGGCTTTAATCCCGAGCTCAGTGCGAGGTAACCACGTGACAAGGGTTCTTAACATTGGGAAACAGTGTTTGAATCTGATTTTCCTCCAGTCTTGCATGTTCCTTACCTCAGAGGCTGCAGTCAAGAAATGTATTGGAAACTCAAAAAAGGAAAAGAACAGAAAGAAAAAAGACATATGGGAAAGATAAAGGAGGTCTACAAAGTTTAATGTGTCATAGCCAAAACCACAGCCTTAATATTCCACCAAAGAAAGAGGGAGTGAATTGAATGAACTGTGGCTTCAGGAATCTATGCAGTACTGGGCAGCCTTTAAAAGATATGGGAAAACGTGGCTGATGGAACGAGCTAGTCTAGCTCTCTCCTCTCAAAACCCCATTAAAATGAACAAAAAGCATTAGTCCACGATGGCAAAGAGATGGGGAGAAGGAACAAGGACAGTTGTCAGTAGACACTTGGAACTAGAATGAGTTGATGGTGCTAAATTCCTAGCAAAGCAGAAGAAGTTGAGAGGTGCAGGCCGGGTGGAGAGGCCATCAGAAGAGGCCCGGCCTCCACGAGACTCAGGACGGTGGGATGCGAGTCCTCTGCACAG
Organism: Balaenoptera borealis; assembly: GCF_965194805.1. Lineage (NCBI taxonomy): Eukaryota > Metazoa > Chordata > Mammalia > Artiodactyla > Balaenopteridae > Balaenoptera > Balaenoptera borealis. The sequence goes on along the minus strand of NC_138864.1, from coordinate 6,858,418 downwards.
AAGTGGGCAGGAGAGCTGCTGACCAAGGACGGGCCGTCTGGCTGTGAAGCAGCAAGGCCTCCAGGCCCCACCCGGCCACGGACAGCCGCAGGTCTGCCCATGAACTCCAGACGAGAAAGAAGGAGAGAGACTGACTCTAGGACGTCAGGGAGCGGGGAAGCCCAGCGCTGCATGAGAGGCCAAGCCTTCCCACTGGACCCTACTCTGCAAGGCCAGCTGCCACCTGCAGGCAGGAGGTCGGAAGAGAGGATCCTACCGATGTGGATATTTGGGGATCCCCCAGTGAGCTCACCAGATTTCTTCCCAGGTACCCGCACGGAATCCCATGAGTGTCCACAGACCCTGTCCACAGAAGCACGCTTAATTAGGATCAGCGGGCCAAGTATCACCAGAAATTGAGGCAAGGTCAGGATGTGACAGGCAAGAGGCCAAGACAAAGAGAGCAAAAAGGAACTTGGAGAAAAAGTGTGTATAACTAAAGAAAATGAAAATAAAGACACTTTCTATTGAATTATAGTTGATTTACAATGTTGTGTTAGTTTCAGGTGTACAGCAAAGTGATTCAGTTATATATATATTTTTCCAGATTCTTTTCCTATATAAGTTATTACAAAATATTGAGTATAGTTCCCTTGTTTATCTATTTTATATATAGTAGTGTGTGTACGTTACTCCCAAATTCCTAATTTATCCCTCCCCACCACCTTTCCCCTTTGGTAACTGTAAGTTTCTTTTCTATGTCTGTGAGTCTATTTCTGTTTCGTAAATAAGTTCATTTGTATCATTTTCTTAGATTCCACATATAAGCAATATCATATGATATTTGTCTTTCTCTAACTTACTCCACTTAGTATTACAATCTCTAGGTCCATCCATGTTGCTGCAAATGGCATTATTTCATTCTTTTTTATGGCTGAGTAGAAAGACATATTTTTAAAGATATAAATTAACAGCCTCAGAGAGAAAAGAGAAGAGAATGTATCCAGGAAACATACATGAAGCTATTTCAAAAAGATATAACAAGAAAGAGCACTTGGAAATTTAAAATATAGTAACCAAAAATTTAAAAGCCAGAAGAGTTGGATAATGAAATAAAGGGCATTTCTAAGAGAGGAGGGAAAAATGTTAATTAGTCAAGAATATTCAAATATGACACAAATGAACCTATCTATGAAACAGAAACAGACTCAGAGACATAGAGAACAGACTTGTGGTTGCCAAGGGGATAGGCAGGGAGAGGGATGGTCTGGGAGTTTGGGATTAGCAGATGCAAACTATTATATATAGGATGGATAAACAACAAGGTCCTACTGTATAGCACGGGGAAATATATTCAGTATCCTCTGACAAACCATAATGGAAAAAGAATATAAAAAAGAATGTATCTATAACTGAATCACTTTGCTGTCCAGCAGAAATCAACACAACATTGTAAATCAACTATATTTCAATTAAAAAAAAAGAATATTCAAGAAAAATTAGAAAATTGATTTAGAACTTGCAGCATTCAACTAATTGGAATCCAGAAAGAAAGGAGAAAAGAGAAGGAAGAAAAAAATCTTTGAGGAAGAGCACTTAGAACATTCTGCAGAATCGCAGCATGTACAGATGGCTGGGGACTGTGGATGACCCAGCAGAGGGTGAAAGCAGCTTCACCCAGGGCATGTCAGGATGGTCCAGGGCTCAAGGAGTGAGAAGATGCTCAAGCCTGTGGAAGGAAGGAAGACAGCCAGCCAGCCTGGGGTTGGGATGGGGGTGGGGTGTCCCCACTGCAGGGTTGCAGGCTGGAAGACAGTGGCGTGAGAGCTGAGCATCCTGAGAGAGCTTTCCGGTGTAGACCTCACAGGTACCACGCTGACTGCTCAGTGTAAGAGAACACAAACATTTTTAGGTTTTCAAGATCTCAGAATTTTACCCCATACCCATCTTGTCTCAGAAAGCTGATAGAAAGTGCCCCCCTAAAATGAAGAAGTGAATTGTAAAAAGGCATAGGATCCAGGAAGCAAAGGATAAAAAATCTGGGTAAAGGAATTTCCAGGAAATTCAGTGAGAAGAAAAAGTAAGAAAACAAATCAGTTATCAAGTTCAGAGCAAACGAAAGTTCATCTAGAAAGAAAATGTAGTCAACATGCACATTATATGTCTCGGCTGCAGAAAGTTGCTCTTGAAGAAAATTTCTGTTTTCATAATTATAATATCTATTATAACTCTATATGGATAACTAAATAGTGAATGTTAATTTGAATATTGTGCTCTAACTTTTTTTCAAAGACTGGGGAGGAAAAGTATGTGTGGGGTCGTGTGTCTGTGTGTGAGCCTGTGTCTCAAAGAACTTCTGGAGTAGGAAGCCAAAATCTAACATGGAAAAAGTTAAGAAACAGCAGAATAAGCTCATTATGTAGAAAAATGGAGTAAATGCTAGACCAAAAGTAGTTTGAAGTGGCTGCTGCTGGAGTGGGCTAGGAGCTGCGGGTTTGACTCTAAGCCTTGTGGAACTGTTTGCCTTTTCATGTCCATGTTTTTCATAAAACATATAATTGTAAAGGTATAGAAGGTGGTTATAATGTATTGTGGTAGAAGGATAGAAAAAATATGACTTTAAAAGAAAACAGAAAGACCAGAAAAATGTATGCCAATTGTTAGTAGTTAATCCAAGTGTCAATTAAGGGATTTTTTTTCTTCCTTTTATAATTAAAAAAAAATTGCAATAGATATGTATTACTGATGAAGTTGTAAAAGACCTTTTACACACACACACACATACACACACACATACACACGTACACACACGTACACACACATACACACGCATACACCTACACACGTATATACACACACATACACATACACACATACACACACATATACACATACACACACATACACATACACACACAGACATACACACATACACACAGAGACATACACGCATGTACACACACATACACACACATACACACGTACACACATACACACATACACATACACACACATATACACATACACACACATACACACACATACACACACAGACATACACACACAGACACACACAGACATACACACACGTACACACACACATACACACACATATGCATACACACACATACACACATATACACACAGACATACACACACGTACACACACACACACATACACACATACACACACAGACATACACACACGTACACACACATACACACACACATACACACAGACATACACACACGTACACACACACAGACACACACATACACACACATACACACACACATACACACACACACACATACACACGCACACATACACACATATACACATACACACACACACACACACATACACACACACACACACACACACAGAGCACCAGGCCCGGCCCGGAAGAGGAGGTCGCCCTCCCTGGTAGGAGGAGACACGCACTCCACCCACCGGGAGCCTGAGCTGGTAAACCAAGGGGCTCCAAGAGCAGGACTCGAGGCCCAGCAGGGGGTGCTGGCAGCACCCCTCCCAGGACGAGCACTTGGAGGACCAGGGCCTCCTTGGACTTGGAGGCCTGGGGCTGCTGTGAGCCCCCTAGGGCAGGAACCAAGCACAGGCATCTGTCGTGCCTTGCACATCCTCTGCGGGCGGTGCAGTGCTCTTTACATGCGGTTTCATCAGTGACGGTGGATGCAGGAAAGCTTTGTCTGTAGTGCAGAGGAGAGGAACCGTTTGCACCCTTTCAGGAACAGAGACCTGGAATCAGTGAATCCAGCCTTGCAGACAAAACGGATTTCCCCTTCAACAACGAGATCTGCTCGATCCTAACAAGCCGCCTTTAGAAGCTGTGCATTTGTCATTGTTGAGTCTCCCAGAGGAGCTGGGTTTCCGTGCTGGCTGGGAGCGCAGTGTCCCATATGCCGGTGTCCCATGGGCTGACAAATCCACTGCGGTTCTGGGTGCGGGGCGGTCAGCCTGTGGACAGTTGCTACCCTGGCTGCAGCGGCAGGAGAGCGAGAGAAAGGCCAAGGGTAAGGCCAGAGATGCCCTCTGTCCTTCCTCTGCAGGGGCACATCATGGGGCCCTTGGTGAAGCTTCCAGAAGGAATAGTGCGTCTTTGCATTTAAGCCCTGGCTGCAGCGGCAGGAGAGCGAGAGAAAGGCCAAGGGTAAGGCCAGAGATGCCCTCTGTCCTTCCTCTGCAGGGGCACATCATGGGGCCCTAGGTGAAGCTTCCAGAAGGAATAGTGCGTCTTTGCATTTAGTGAGAGCTCAGGATCCCCTTTCTCATATTTACGCTGAGGAGAGATTTCCAAGTCTTCTGATTTGCCTGGAGCCCCTAGGAAATACGGGGCGGAGCCCCCGCCCCCTGCCACCTAGGGGTCTTGGGGGGCATCTCTGAGCATCCCTGCACCCCCTCAGGGCCACTCCCGGGCAACCAGCAAGCCCTCACACCCGTACCTCCACCGCCTGCCCAGGAGCCCCAGGAAGGGGACCGGCAACCTGCCAGACCTCCTCGGGGTACCCGTCACGCCGGCCAGCTCCCTCACGTGCCCAGCCACCCTCACACTGACTGTCTGTCCTCCCTTGTGCTTCACAGGTGTCTCTGGGGTCACAGATGGACTTACAGAAGAAGAAGAGGCGTGCACCAGCTCCCCCTCCACCCCAGGCCCCGCCGTCCAGCCCGCTGGTGCCCCCCCGCACGGAGGACAGGGAGGAGGACAGGAAAGGCAGGACGGGTGAGTGATGGCGTCCGCGCGCCTCTGGGTGCTTTTCCTGCATCTTAGCGCTGCTACTCACCCCTGCCGTGGCTTCCCCCGTGATGGCATTAACTCGGAAAATATTTAGGCGAAAGAAAGAAAGTCTGGAAATAAACGGTTGTGAGCCAAGGATATCCTACAGGCATAGTTTCTGGGGGTGATGCGGGCGTTTAGAAGGTGGGAAAGGCGTGGGGGGTCGAGGAGGCTCGGAGAGTGCGAGTGATGGAGAGCTGGTGGGCGTCTCCCGGACGGAAGGGGACGAGTCCTAGGATGGCGCCCGTGGATGCTGGTGTGAAAGACATCTCGACCCCAGGGCGTTTATACAATAGATCATGTGACAACAGTTCAGTCATTTTTTGAGCACCCTTTTTGGAATTGATCTCCACTTATAGAGCTTTCCTGTATGGTATTCTCTGAGAAAAAGAGAAGCCAGAGTAAAGAGGGTGCAATCCTGGTATCTGTGAGCAGAGACGTATTCGACCATGATATCCTAGCCCCTCATGTTACAAGGGAGAGAAGAGATGGGGGTCTGTAGGTCCACCAGCCATGGATGGCCAATTTTATTCTAAAATCATTCAGTGTTTGTTGTTTCATTTATGTAGGGACCGAGATAAGCCCCTGACTCAAGTGCTTCAGTCATTACAGGAGTGCCATTCAGTCTCCCCCCGGGCAGCCTCACGTTTTGCCGTTGATCTCATGGCTGCAGCCCCCAAAGGGAAAAGACGCCCAAGGATAAGTGGTCACATTGTTGGTCCCTAAACCTTTCATAAGAGCTACTTGGCTGTTGGTCAGCATTTTCCCCCTGGCCAATACCTCAATTTTAATGTCTTAGCATTTCACAGCCTGGGAATCGATTTTGCTAAGGAGATACAGCCAATATTTCATGTCAGTCCATCGTCTTTCCCAAAGGAGAAACTATCTATCTAATTTGAAGGAAATGTGATCAGAAGCTCCTTCAAATAAACCTGGTTTTCTTTTTTTTTTTTTCATAATGAGACTCCCATTCTGCCTTCCAAGCTTTCTCCCCACTCTTTTCATAAGTGGATGATGAACTCAGATTGAGAGTTCTTGTTGAAATTCTAAGAAGCATCCATGGTTAGGGTAGTGTAGATGTGGTGAATCCTGCCAACCTCCAGGCCAGCCCATTTTAACCCCTGGAGGGACCTCCCGATTCAGCCTTGAAGGACCAAGGTCTGTGTCCAACGAGTTTGGAGAGCCTGGCCTGGGGGTGGGCAGCTGGTACTCACAGGGGTCTCAGAAAAAGGGAGATGGGCATTTTAAAGTGAAAATGGTAGGGACAGTTCCCTCTCTAAGGAACATGTACAAAGAGGAGGTATGGATGGTAGTAACTGCTATGAGTCTCTCTCTGGTCCACAGACTTTTGTTTTGTGGATTGAGGAGGAGGCCAGAAGCTCCCTTCCTCCTGTCAATAACTTTGAATATTTTTTGAGGTCAGCGGTCTTGGTGGCCATTTCAAAGCAGACTTCCATCCCCATCAGAAATCCCCATGAATTAAAAGTACAATAATGGCACCAGAGCAGAACTTTTAACCAAAGTCTTGGCTTTAGGTTAAAAGATAATAATTTTGAAAAAGTAGCCCAAACCACAACAAAATATGCTGAACTTCTTTTTGTATTCAGATGGCTGGAGACAGAAATTTAAAAATTTTTTGGAACTTGCACTAAAGTAGTATTGCAGCTGGCTGGATTTGGGTCTCGAACCTAATTTCTTGGTAAACAAAAAGAAGCCTTCCAGTAGAGAGGATATTCTTCTACCTGCCTTGCCCTTGGGGTTGGCTTGTCATGTCAGGTGCTTACCTGGGCCAAGCAAACCACACTCATTCAGACGCCTTGGCTTATTTGCACTTTGAGGGAGGAAATGATATGTATATATGAGGAAATTAATATTTTTCCAAGTCTAGAGAACTATAAGCAAGAGAAAGAATAATGGATATATTTCTTGATGAAGAAATGATGTCTTAATATTTTTATTAATAGTCTGATGAAGGGCATGAAGTGTAGACTCCATTAATTACTGGAAGATTCTAAACTTTAGAGCTTGAAGACAGTATTTTTTAAAGAAATAATCATGAGCACAATTTATGATACTAGTAGCTCCTATCATTTGTTATATTGTCATTAACTTTCAAAAACTTTATTAGCAGAAGATAACCATTTCTATAGAAAATTGTAAATAGATTCCCAATGTGAACAGATCAAAGAGGGCTGCTCGGCTGGTCTGAGAGGTAGACTGGCCTGGGGGAGATCCCCACCCTTTCTCCAGCCCAGGATCCTTTTTCAAAACAAAGTTTAAAAACTGTTACCGCACACAATGGAAGAGGTTGATAGTATAAATGGGCTTAAAGAGGTAAATCAAACTAGGGGTTATTGGATCTGTAATAGGTAATAGATGTAAGCAACAAGAATAAGCTACAACACAAACCTGTGAACCTGAAAAAGACTAATGTGAAGAAAAAGAGTTCCTTTTATCTTGACAGAGCTGTTTAGGGACCTTTTCATAATAATTTCAGCCTTTAAAAATACTTGTGCCTTTCAGAAACAAATGGCAACTGTGCAGTATATTCAAATTAACCCAAGGATAGGACCCTACATATATAAAATGTTAAAACGTTAGAGAGGTTGGATTTGGTGTGCTGAGTGAGGTTGGATGCGGTGCTGGGTGTGTTTGGATTTGGTTCCTGGTGTGGCTGCATTTGGTGACGGATGAGGTTGGATTTGATGTCGGGTGAGGCTGGGCTTAGTGCTGAGTGTGGTTGCCCTTGGTCCCAGGTGTGTCTGCATCTGGAGCTCTCGGTGTAGTTGAGTGATGGTGACGTACCCTCCACTGGAGACAGAGGGCCTCTGGGCTTAACCTCCTGAAGTAATCCCTGTTGATTCCACGTAGGTGTCGGACGGCAGGTGCCACAGAAGCCTCCCAGAGGCACTGCTCGGGGCCCCCCCCAGTTAGTGCTCCCCCCGCCCCCGCCCTACCCTCCTCCTGACACAGACGTGGCAGAGCCTCTCGGCTTTCCTGGGGAAGGCGCTGTTTCCGAGGCCTCCGACCTGAGACCCACACGTACGTGCCTCTCGTTTCACCTGTGTCGACGCCTCACCTCTCTGGTCTCTGGTGTCGGCGCTGGGTTTCCAGACTTTCCATTCTTGCCTGGGGATGTGTGTGCCTCTTCCCTCCAGCTTTTCTCTCTCAACGCTCAACGCAGTGTGTACGGTTAACAGTGAATGCACCCCAAATGCCAGGCAGGTACCCGTGAAGAACGATTTAACCCATTAATCATTCATGTTGTGGTTCGACTTCAGCCAGAATTGCATCGTGTGGGTGGAGACAGCCAGCTAGGAGCAAATAAATGTCCCTCAAATTAGAACTGTCCTCTCAGTGCCCACAGGTGGCCCACTCAGCACAGCACAGCAATGATGCGATCGTATAGGCTGTATTGCTAAGCTTGCTCAGGCCAGCTGTGAATGCCAAGGGGGCTGTGCTCCAGAGCTGGGGGGACTTAACGGATTAAAATCTTTGAACCCTACAGCCAGTGGCCAAGCGTTAGTCCCGCAGAAGGGGAGACTGAGGCACCAGAAGGGGAATCAGCTTAATTTGAGTCTAACAACAGCCAGAATTAAAGGCTCATTTTGTTTCTGTTTCTTGTCACACCCTGTCTGAGATCAGGCTTTCTTCGTTGTTTCCTGGGATTTCTTTTGGACTTTAATAAGCACCATGTATAGCATTCCCACCTCCAGTTGGATATTAGCTCTATATATTTCACTGTACACACACACACACAGGACATCGAGCCTGGGTGCATCCCTCCGTCAGGATGCCTGAGCTGTGCAGGGACATTGCCTTATAAAGCAGGTACCGTCCAGGGCTGCATTTTCCCAGTGGTGAAAAGTCTCTATGCATTCAGCCCAGGGAGCGGCTGGCGCCCACATGAGATATGCAGCCCTCTGGTTAGGAAGTTCATCCTTTTCCACCATCGAACCACTTGATCTTCTTCTGTCTTCTTTGGAAATGACAGCTAGCTCCCCGCCAGCTTCTGGGGAAAGAAGATAATCGTTGGATTACTTACCAACTTTCTCTAGGCAAAATAATCCTGATTCATTTTATCTCTTTTCACAAAGACTTCTTTTCCATCCTCAAAATCTGTTTGATCATCTTGACGTTGGACATGTTTCCGAATGCAAATGAAATTTGTAGGGGATTCAGAAATGGAGGATTAGACAGATTAGTCGGAAAGATGACACCAAGGCTTAGACAGCTCTGGGGCTGTGTCATCTCTGAAGAGAGTGGGTTTGAAGCCCCACAGGCCGAGGCCATGAGCTTTCAGTGGCCGCTCCTGTGGTCCTCACCATGGATTGTCCCCCCTGGGGAGCCCGTGAGGGAGGAAGGGCTGAGGGGAGAGGGTGGCCCTCGGCAGTGAGGAGTGGCCACAGCCCAGGAGCTCAGGGGGCCTAACAGGATGGGACGGCCAGGCCCACGGACTGCCCTACACTTGACCTTATGTAAACCCTCAGACCCCAGCTCCCCCCGGGCCCCTGCCTGGGTTTGGGGGGACAGTGTCAGCGTGTGGTGTCTGCTGGGGAGACCAAGGACAAGATTTAGCAGCTGCTTTTTTTTTTTTTTTGGCCACGCTGCGCGCCATGCGGGATCTTAGCTCCCCAACCAGGGATGGAACCCGCACCCCCTGCAGTGGACGCTCATAGTCCTAACCACTGGACCACCAGGAAGGTCCTCAGCTTTTAAAGGCCCGCATCGGCCTGGAGAAGAAGAGCTTCCCCCTGGGTCTCTCTAGCGCTGAGGAAATACATCCCATCCCCGCCCTTGGGAGCCTTTCCAACAAAGGTCTGCGTAGAGAATGAACAAGCCTCAGACAGGGCAGGAGGCCCCCTGTCTTCTTGCCTGGAGGCTCCGTCTCCTTCTCCTGCCCCGGGACGCTTCTCTCCATGTCGTCCTCTCCCCACGTGCATGTCCAAGGACCTTCCCCTGCCCTGGACATAGCTCACCTGCCCTCCTTCCCTTCTCATCCCCTCTCACACACCCACAGAAACGCCAGGAAGAGAGCACAGAAGCACGGGGGGAACAGAGCGGGGCCCCGTGAGTGTTAGGACCACGCAGAGCCTGGCCCAGGCATAGCAGGACCCCTCCTGTCCCCTAGCCCTGTCCTCCTGACCACGTGTGCACCAGGGGTTAATGCATCCAGCTTGGAGCTTTTATTTAGCAGGACTGTCCCGAACATTGTTTACAGCATGAAAAACTAGGATCGCCTGCCCAGCCAGGCAGAAAGCAATTCACCTGCCTTGATTCAGGTCTTTAAAAAAGTGAGGGAAAACGACTCCTTTGTTGTCATTTGTTTTATTTTTTTACACCACGTTGAAATCTGGGTACTGCTCTCCCTCGTCTCTGGGGAGCTGTGGATTGTTGGCATGTAAAGTGTCGGGTGTGATTTCCGCCCCTTGTGGGCATGTGCATCTCACCTTCATGCCCATCGAACTTGCATCTATTTGTAGCCATGGGAGCTCAGTAGGCACTTTCATATGCCAGCCGTAAGCTCTTGTGTGTCTCCTCGTGAGTTCAGCAGGAGTTAGACCTGTGCTCTCTGTCTAAGAAACGATGTGTTAGTGGTGGAAATCAGACCTGAGTACCTGGAGGCCGGGCGAGTTCTCGCTCCACCCTCTCTGGGGAGGCTCTGTAAGGAGGAAGCTGAGTCAGAAGCAGCTACATCACTGGCCCCTGGTCTCACTGTGGAATGGGTCCAGCAGGAATCGACATTATGGCGTCTTTGACCTTCAGCCTCTGCCTGCCCCCACCCCGGACGTTCCTCCCACTGTGCCAGAGACTCCCACTGGACACCTTTGGCTGCGCACCTTCTTTGTGATTTGTACCACAGGTGGCATATCCCACTTAGGTCATTACAAAGAGGTAAGATACATTTTCTTGAAAACCAGTCAGCACAGCCAGAGATAAGATGGAAAGACTTAAGTAGCAAGGAATTAATAGTAACTGGATTTGTATGCAGATGTGAGAAGGTGGCAAGGAAGACGTGAAACAGGTCCTCATACCACACCTTCTATTTTGATCTCTCCCATTCCAGAACCTTCTGTTCCAGCCATCCCCCTGTCCCTGAGCCTTGCCTCTGCAGAATCTTGGTTCTCATCCTGGTGGCTTTGCTGGGGTTCCCGTTACGGCTGCCAACCCTCCTTTCTGTCCCCGGCCTTCTGCCAGCTGACCTGGGCACCAGGTGGGCCCCAGGCCCTGACCCAAGGACAAATCCTCTTTCCTATTTTTATGCTTTAAGTGTTAGCAGCACTTGACTCATGGTCATTAAGACCATGTTGACCTGGAACAGAAGCAAACAGGAGGAGATGTGTGTTCCAGGTCAGTGCCACATCTCTCTGCATCTCCTGTGCTCTTTTTTTTTTTTTCCTGTGCTCTTTTTGAACCAATGTACAGTTTGTAGTCGGAAGAGGTAGAATGACCATCCCCTCGTGCATCTGTTCAGCTCCAAGAGGCCACCTTCCGCGGCCGGCCCCTCCGCCAGCTCTGGGGGGACCCAGCCTGGATGTGAGATTGATGTGAGCCCTGCGTACTCTCGCACAGTCAGGGGCGGGGGTCTCCTCTGTGCTCGCCCTGCTCCAGCCCAGGAGCCCTTTGGTCTTTGGCACGGCCACCCCTCCCTCCTGTTGTCCTCTAGGTGTTCATCCATTTCTCACCGTACTTGTTACACAGGCCTGTGTGGGGTACCCCGCTAGTTGAAGCTACTCGGAGGCTGTTACGGTCTTAAAGGGCATCCAGCGCCAGCACTGAGGTCTGTCTGTACGATGTTCTCCATAGCGTCAGCACTGCATCGGAGACCTTGGCAGTCACGCCTTCAGCATCCCAGCCCGGGCTTCCGTTCCTCAGTTGTCTCCTGGTCAGGTCCATCTGTCAAGACGCCCTGTGGTACCCTGGGTCCCGATGACCCCCACCTCCTGTGTTCACCCTCTTATGTAGCCCTCCCTTGAACATGGACTCGTGTCTAATGAGTAGAATGTGGCAGCAGTAGTGGAAGTCACTTGTCACCTCTGAGACTAGGTGGAAACAGTCTGTGGGTTCCATCTGGAGCCTCTCACCTGCTCACCCCGAGGAAAGCCAGCTGCCGTGCTGAGATCTGCTCTACGGAGAGTCCACGGGGCAAGGACCGAGGGAGTCTCCAGCCAGCGGCCCTCAGTCCACTGACCATGAGAGCTGAGTCCTGCCGTGGCCACTGAGTGACACTGGAAGCGAAGCTTCCCCAGTAGAGCCTGCAGGTGAGACCACAGCTCTGGTCCACACCTTGATTGCACACAGCTGAGCCATCCCGGATTCCAGACCCACACAAACTGTGAGATAAATCCTTATGCTTTGAAGACTCTAAGTCTTGAGGTCATTTGATCTGTGGCAATAGATAATCAATACAGGTTGCAAAACTCCCATCTCAAACCTACTCAGTTAGGGAATCTCTTATCCATTAGGAATCCCGGTGGGACAGACTTCAGTGCTGAATCTGAGGCCTAGAGTTGCCATCAAGGCTTTCCCTAGATCATCTTGGGGTTGGCTTCCTCCTCAGGCTGGTACCCAAGGCGCCATGGCTGTTCCCTGCATTCCATCCAGACACCGGACGTCTCAGAGGAGGAAGAGAGACTATCTTTTCTAATAGTTTCATAGGAAAAGGGAACCTTTCCCAGAAACGCCCAGCTGCAGAGTTCCTCTCGTGTCTCATGGACCAGGGTTGGGTCTGGTGCTGACCCAGTCCCTGGGTGAGGATGGAATCCCCGGAGTGAGTCAGGTGCCTCCTGACAGCTGGGGTGGGGTCAGCTTTCCCTGCGTGTGTGGGAGTAGCTGGTCAGTACAGGAACTCTGCTCGCTGGGAAATGTGGAGGTTGCACACTGCATCAATAGCCAGCAGTGTTCACCACACACGGGTTGTAGCCTGAGGTTTCCGTCCTGTGTCTGGAGAACATAAGACGTGTCGTGAGCAAGTGCAGAGGGAGGATTGTGTGCCGGCAGTGAAGGCCAGGCGCGTGGCTCAAAGCAGTGTGACCACACACCTGAAAGGCAGAAATCACCAGGGCACCGTCCTCCTTCGGGGACAGTTTCAGTTCAGGCCTGGCCCCCACCTACATTTCCCATTTCCTGCTTTGACAAACCAAAGGAACTACTAGAAATGCTCCTGACATTAGAAGGTGCTCACTTAGAGCCCAGAGACTAAAGGGTTTGGTTTCTTGATCATCTTAGTAGCCAAGAGGATAACAGAATAGGGTTAGTGAAGTTGGGTGTTCAACCAATCAATCTTTGGAATCCTGTATCTCATTTTAAAATCACTTTCTGCTCTAAGAAGCATCATTTTCTCTCTTCCAAGGTGAGCTTAGCTTAGGATAGACAAAATGCAGCCTCTTCAGAGTTGGTTAGGGCAAGTGTGAAGCTGGGTGAACTTGGCCTCTGCATCGCCCGGTGCAGGACTGAGGTCCCTTGGCCTGGTCCAGGCTGTCACTCTCTCCCTGGCAGCCACGGCCAGCCCAGCCTGTGGAGTCTGAGGTGGTGAATGCTTGGTGCACACGTGGGAGAAGAACGGTTAAGCTGGGTGATGTCTCAGCCTCATGGCACAAAGGTCACCGTGAATGGGGCTTTGGTGATGTGTTTGAGCTTTTGTTGCATAATTGTAACAACAGTAAATAGTAGTTCCTTGGCCTATGCTCTTCAATCTTTTTGTTTCTTATTAATAAGCTTTCATATTAACCTTTAGATATCTAATCAAGTACATAGGTGCATGTCTAAACCAGTATAATTGTGCATATGGATTTTCCCCCATAACTTTCTAACCAGCTCGCTCTCTGATTTCAGTTTTAGTTGAACCTTCATTGTGGATCATGATGGTAGAGTCTATCCCATTAGTTGCACTGAATTGTTTGTTTACAAAATTTGCAGTACTAGTTATGATTAAGTTATTAAGTTATTAGCTACTTATTTTAATGACAAGACCCTGGGGATTTTAAAAATCAATGCACAGAGAGCTCAAATTACAGATCCTTAATTTGTCTTATATTTTTTAAATTAAACTGTCCAATGACTGTCATTTTCTTATACATTTTCCTACACCAGGCTTGAGGAAATCAGCCTTTCCTTGGGTATACTTTTCTAAGGTAATTGACAAAGGATTTTAAAGGCAGAGAGGGAAACAGGGCCATTGTCTCCTGTTCTAAATGACATGTAAGGTTAAAGCACCACTGTTACAACCATTGTGATGTTTCTAGCTGACTGGTTTTCAATTTGTGAACAAGTGTCCCATTCTAAAGAACTTTAAGGAAATTCTAAATTAGGGGAATAAAATGAGAGAAATAAACTATCCATTCTCAATTAGAAGATAGTAATTTGCTCAATGTAAAATTAATAATAACAATAATTCACATTTTAGGCAGTGTGACTCAGCAGAAGATCTGAAAATCTAGAAATATTTTGGGCCCGGCTCTGTGGCTTACTGGCAAAATGGCTTTAATCAGCTCCCCACACTCCCAGACTAGAGCCTCACTAACGGCTGTGCCATGTGGCATGCAGGATCTCAGTTCCCCGACCATGAGCTGGCCTGAGCAGAGAGCTTACAGAGGACAGGACAGGAGCTTCACTGATGCGCCTTATATCAGGACCAATAGTCTTCAAAGTCACCTAACGTCTTACTTTACAATTGGAACCAACACTTGGCCCCTTTCCAAACAAAGTAGTTAATCCTGAAGCTTGTGACACAAATATAGTTCTGGGAGTCTCGTTTGTCCTGGAAGCACCCTTGAAACCCTACAGGTGTGTGGATTTCAGAGCAAGCCCAGGGAAGCACTCTTGCCCTTGTCTTGGGTATACTTGCCACTTTCCTTCTGTGGCAAGAGAACCAGCCACGCAGCTGCTGCTGCTGCCATGGGAAAGGGCACGGCATCCAGGAAAACAGGAACTGCGTGGTGAGCAAATGGCCCGTCTCATAAAAGGAAGGAAGTCGGTGACTATGGGAGCAGAGTCTGTCCCTGCTCAGAATACATTTTGAAAATGGACTGAATTTTTAGCCTGTTATTATGGTTGAAAACCATTGAAACCATTCAATCTACCCAATATGAACTAAAGATTGAATACTACTTAGAAGCAAAGCAATGAGAATCATGGTAGAGTTATGTACAGTATTTTTTTAAAAACCCTATGAACATATTTCCTTTTGCTAATTATCTTTTAGCCCTTTATTTACAAGCTACCGTGTCCCTGACTTGAGAGAGAATTGAAGAACTTAGTGACAACTCAGGGAGACCGTATGCACTGCACCTGGCTCACGCCAGCTGGTGAGAGCAGGTTGTTGAAATTTTAGGAACTTTGCAAGCCAGTTGCTAAGTGGAACCACTATTAAAAAGTAAAGTATGTAAGCTTACAATTAAATAATATTAAAAACAAAGGTAACAGATATTAAAAACTCACCGCTTTCTAATTATTTTACTACATTTTACTATTTCTGTGTTCTTGAGGTTATGTACGTTGAATCAATATGATTCAATAATATGTAACAGTGAAAATGCTATATAACAGCACACCTCTTCCCAGCACCACATTCAGTGACTGATGAGACCTGGAAATCAACCAAGGAAGGAGCATTTACACCATGGACATTGGCAAAGGCTATACAATCAGGGCTGGATTTATTGTGTGCTAATTGTCCAGGTGTAGGATGTAACATTGGGAAATGTTAATAATGCAGATTAATTATAAAAGCATATTATCAATAGCCAGTGCATTGTGAAAAGCATCACCCCACCCCATCCCACCAAAGTTGAAGAATAGTTCTTCCATTTTCCAAAAACCACTATTCAGTTCAGCAAGGTCATTCATGTGATTGACAAAAAGGCCAAATTCCAACATCTGTCTTCATGGTTTCATGTTCATCTTACTCCTTAACATAAAACGATCAATCCACATTTGTGTCAAAAAGACACGTGTTTGTCAGTGGTAATAATAGGCTGACTACAGATAAAATAATTTGATAAAAATTAATAAAAGGGTTCTGTGAGAATCAGTTGGTCATATAGAATTTACAACAAAGACTATTGTATATTTTATTATTACTTGTAAATTTTGTGCTACCCATCCTTTGTATCAGTAAAACTTTATCTGTCTGTTTATCCCTTTTACTTTTTCCAGAGAGCTGGTGACTAACCATTTACCAGCCTCCCACTGCAAAGGAATAACATATAAATAGGAATGCTGAAAGGGAGTAAAATTATTTAGTTAAGAAAATAGATGGCGATATTATTTTTTTATTTTCCTAATTCACTGCTCAAGCTGTGAGTTGACACAAATAATCAAACAGGTTTCTGTGTCTCTCAGAGTTTTAATTTGCAGGCTAAGTTCAGGTTTGGCGTAAAAACCAACTTTTTTACATCAAGAGTTATAAGAACTTCTTTCTGGGTTCACATAAATTTAAGTTCTTCCTGGAAGTAAGGAATGGACAGCTTGATTTTTCAAGAATGGTTTGAGATTCTTAATAAATATCATTATTATATTTTATTAGTTAAAAAGTGAATAGGGATTATAAACCCATCATTTCTTTCCTGACAATAGTCTTCTAACCTGTTGTCTTAAGGATTTTTATGAGATAAATAAATTTCTATGAATTTAGGCATGGCTGTCCTTTGTTTTAATCCCTAACCCTTGAGGCCTTCAGGGCCTTAAGCCACTCCATTGCAATCAATGGCCCTTCATCAGATGGTCAGCCTCTCACTGCGGAAAAGAGCAAGGCCCAGGTCAACATGCATATGCAGTTGATGCCTGTCTCCAACTCAGTAAGTCAATCGGTATTTTCTGAGTTTATGCCGGAGGCCTGCTTAGTAGCCACATTGTCGTGGCTGGATTGATTGATCTGCAGCTGAGGGCATTGGGAAGCAATGTTATCTATTTTTCTCTAGAGCTCTGAAAGCAACTTAGACTTCTTTCCAGGAGCTTTCCTACCAGCTGGTCACTGTCTCTGCCTGCAAGGACTTTAAGGTTTTGTATCAAATCCATATCATTTTATTAGAAAACGTCCAAGACAACAGTGAGTGCAGTGACGCTGATGATATAACTCTTCCAAGGACAGAATTGCGTACGCTGGATCAACAGGCCCTTTGGATAACGGACATAGTCAAAGACTGAAAGGAAGTGGGAGATACAAGTGAACTTATATACAAAACAGAAACAGACCCGCAGACAGAGAAAACAAAGGGGAAGCGGGGGGAGGGATAAATCAGGAGTTTGAGATCAACATATACCCACTACTATATATAAAATAGGTAAACAACAGGAACCTACTGTATAGTACAGGGAACTCCACTCAGTATTTTGTAATAACCTATACGAGAAAAGAATCTGAAAAAGAACATATATATATATATATATATATGTATATATACATACATACACACATATATATATATATAAACCACTTTGCTGTACACCTGAAACTGACACAGCATTGTAAATCAACTATACTTCAGTTAAAAACAATAAATTAAAGTTTTAAAAAAAGAAAGGAAGCGGAGGAAACATTAGTAATATGATGATTTGGCCGACACCTCACTCTCTATGCAGTGCTGAATCCCCAGGGCCTTGATGATGATGAGAAGGGTGACATTTATTTTGCCAGAGTTTGCGTTCATATTTTACTGTTTATTTTCCCCCCCGCAGTTTATTGCTGTGCATCATTCCCTACCCATGCCAAGCGCTTCTGACGGACGGCCCCTTCCTGGAGCTCCGTACCTCTGACTTTTCCCTGTGCCTCTGCTGTCCTGACTCTGATTCTCCTGTTGATCTTCCATCTGTCAGCATAAAAGAGCTCACTTGTACACCCACAACTTACTTTCTTTAGAATTTACATATAAATGCATAAACAACAGAGATTTGTCTGACCGAGGTTCATATTTCCTTGTAGGAGGTAAAGACTTCTATATGTAAATTCTAGGTTGATTATATTGACCTGTCTGAAATTCCCCTTTCATTGATACGTGGATATGTTTTTATTAAGAACCTTGCTTTATTTGAATTCATTATTAATTCATATTTTTCTTGTTTGATATTTGGATACAGAATTTCTTCTCCATTTTCCTTTCAACTAGATGGTGTCCATAAATTGACCAGCAAGGGCAATGTGGATAGAACTGAAATAGTCTATCTTCCTGGTAAAACTAAGTGCCTAAGCCCAGGAACTATAAATATAACCTGTAAGGACCCACAACTCATGATCATCTATAGGTATCCATTCGGGATAGGTAGGATATAACATTTTTGTAGATGTTTTCCAGGTTTTCCTATTACTGTGTCCCCTGCCATTTAGAGGGTTTATGAGAAGAAAACAGAGGAAGAGAAGCATGTGTCTCACTTCGTTGATTCACCAAACACGGGGTACTTGCTTGATGCTAGGGGGCTTTGGGGGCCGTTAGAGTGAGTAGCACATGACCTCTGCCCATGGCTTCTACTTACCATGACTCACTTGAGAAAAGAAGTAGCGATGGATCCATTTGATAAATGCTAGTCCGGAGGTTTGTACGAGTGGAGCATATGCCCGAGGGTGTAGCTACCATGTCCACATAGGGGTGTTGCCTGCTCTTCCTAGAGACTAAGGTCCTTCTCCCATCTTGAGAAAACCCACACGGTCACTGAGAACTGGTCACCGCAGCAGTCGTAAGACAGAGCAGGTGAAAATACTCATGTGAAGATTCAGGGCTTAGGAAAAAAGACTTGCTTGCTTTGATAAATTTTTATTATTGTGCAAAGATACATTTGAATTGGAGAGGCTTATCATGTTTCTCTCCAAAAGGTTTTTTAAATGTTAACTGCTCAAAGTGAGAAAAAAAATGAGTGTTTTTTACTTGTATGACTGTTGTCTGCTTGATCACAATGAGAATGGTAGCAATAACTGATGTAGGAAATATCGCAGCTGATATTGGTATTACTAGTAAATATAAGCTAGAACTTCTAGAAATATATGGCTAGAGCTGTGTATAACCAATCTAGTGTCATGTGTTGGTGAAAAAAACAAATTACTCAGGAGGAAACATAGAACAAGTTAGAAAGTGCTTTTCTTTTGCATTGAAATAAAGAACTATTGTCTGATAAGTAGCAGTCATTTGACCTTAAATCATTAAGTGGGGAAAGTCTAAACAAGAAAAGGTAATGTTTACCTAAATGTTGGGGAAAGCGTCAGGATTTATGGCCCAGACATTAAAGATTGTAGAAGATTGTATATAATTACAGCAAGAAGCATTTGTGTAAGAAGTAGCTATTACGCTGAAGAAAGATGGCGGTAGGAAGTCTTAAGGCAAAAAGTTAGGAGAAGAACAGGAGAAAGTGATATTGTTCATTGATTTATTGGTTGGGGGACAGAAAATGTAATACAAAAAATGTATCAAACTCTATGAAAAACAGAGGACACAGATGTTGGGGGTGGGAAGGAACAAACTCAATGGAGATCGATCGAATTATGTGACAAATGGAATGCGACCAGGGCACCCCTGACGTCCTGGATCACGAAGTTAGCCAAAGACACAGATTTTTGACAACACCTCAGGGTTCTCTATCACCAAGGTGGTCTCTCACACAGCTGGGTAAAATTCAGGGCAATTCGATGAACAAGTTTTAGAGATCCACGTGTGTCATGACACTGTGCTTACCCAGCATCAGAATCTTCTAGGAACCAGACAAAATAATTTGGTTAAATATTTTTTTCTCGAGGCACTTGCATTTCTGAGAGGTTTCCATTTCTGGCTCAGCCCAGAATCCATCCCTCTTTGTGGGTCATCTCTTCTCCTTATAAGCCAATAGGAGAACCGTCTGTTTCTTGTCTCCATCATGTTACACATACTATCAAGAGTCGAACTAAAAGAAAAACAGATTTGTGAGGGTTCACATTTTCTAGCCAGAGAGACACAAATCAAGCTGCCCTAGTGACTGACGAGCCTTGACTAGCCATGCAGGTTCCCAGGGACGCCCTCGGGAGCACCAGCCCTATAACAAGTGCCAAGGCACACAGAAATCATATTAATTTTCAACAGCAATTGGCTTAAACTCTTGCATTTTCACCGTAGAGACAGTTTCAGCAGTGGGCAGTGGAACACGCTGTAATTTCTAAACTGCATTAGTTGAGAATGTTTGCCATCTCACTTCACTGGTACTTTTGACCTTTTCCTATGAAAATTCAGAGATTATTTTGTGGTGAATAAATACTCCTAGTACTACAGATGGAAGAATTTGGAGAATCTTACTCCAGTTTCCTCACTGGTATTGTATTTTCTCACCCATTATAATCAACCACGCATTACATCTGTGTTTGCAATGCTTATCGACTGCTAATTTTCAGTTTCCATGTTAATTTGGGTCCATCATATGATACTGTTTGTTCACAACTCTCATAATTCATGTAGTCTGATCCAAAACATGCCCATATGCAGACTGACATTTTCCACGGCAAAACAAACTTTTCTGTAACAGAGATAGGATTACATCTTCCAAATATTATGCAGGGAGTAAGAGCCCCTCCACACAAGTATTGAAGGCACGACCGATTGTCTAGGAATTAATCCACTCACAGAGTACTTACTTCTTCTCTCCCCTCTGAATTGTGTGTGTGCATGCGAGCACACGTGTGTGTTTTTAACAATTTCATCCTTCAAACCCAAGGAATGTAGAGCAGGAGAAAAACTCAAAATAGTTTTGCTCCTTATTAGTTGCCATGGTAAAGCAACACGAAGCAAACTTCAAACACTGGTGAAAATGAAAGTCCAAGTGTGAAATGAAATGAGACTTGGAGTTGCCCGCGGGCTGAGTTCCCATGCTTTACTTGTCACCAATAGCAACACAGAACACTTCTGTCAAAAACTCTTCACAGGAAACTGTGAGATTAAATTTATCATCACTTTCTGTGTTTATTCTGCCCTTAAATGCTTTCTATAATCCTTCTTTTTCCTTCTTCTTAAGAAAATAATAAACTTTTTATTACTATGAGCAGAGTTGTATAAACCTCAGAAGGCTGTATCTGCCTCCAGCAAAGAAAAAATGTTCTTCAGTAAAGAAAAAAAATGCAATTAAAAAAAAAAAAAACCAAAGAGGTGAGAACTATTGAGACTATTTAGGCTGGCTACATTGTTTCCAGGGTGATAAATCTACCCTCCGGTTTTCAGGGAGGAAAATGAGGGGGAAAGTGACCAAATGTGTGACCGAAATCAGAACGCAACAGCCAGTGTATCTCATACGTTTTTCTTTGGTGTGTAAGGAACTAGGGTTAAAGAGAAAATAGATCCTCATATCTTTCGTATGAATAAGACGTGGTAATGAGGGATATAAAGACTTCCTAATAGCACAAATCCTAAGCCAGATGGCAGATGGCCATGTCTGGCCCACAGATGTGTCCTCTTTGCCAGGTAAAGTTGCCAATATTAAGTCATATTGGCCTTGAAATTCTGTCTTCTCTGGAATGTGTAAGAACGCTTATGCCTTCGGGGCCCAGAACTCAATGGGCACCATGCCCCCCACCGTCTCCACGGCCCAGCCAGAAATTCCTTTGCTATGGTTATTCTTGAGCTATGGTTTTTCCAGTCAGAGAATGGAGGGGAAAGTGATGAAGTCTTGCCATCAGGCTCCTGACTGTAGTGGACAAAAGTGGGAAAATGAAGCATAAACCTATAGGGCTGCAGTTTCAAAGAAAGGGGGATAAAGCTCAGGTTGGAAGTAGGGAGTATTCGCACCTCTGGCTGGTTTCTCTCATGGACGTTTCTACCTAATCCTGGGAGCCTTTGATGTACGATCTCGCTCTCAATCTTTTCTTCCCACCCCCCAGTGGCAGGCACACCCCAAATCTGCACCCACAGAGGGTTACTGACAGAGCCAGGAAGGGGATGCCCGGGGTAGGGGGGACCTGCCTTGTGCATCTGCCTTTCCACCCCCGTCCCATCACAGCTGTCACACAAATAAGGTAGAGTGTGACCCTGCTGAGGGCAGCGCGGGCCAGGCCTGAACAGCCACTCCCTGGACAAATGGCCTGCATTAGGGCCCTGGGGCTCGAGGACAGAAATAGTGTACGTGAAGACGGAGTTCATGAAGTCCCGTGAATATCAAATAATAGCGAATGGTTTTAAATTGAGATTTTTCGTATCTAGTAGTGGATTGTAAGTTTCCTTTTACTATTGCAAGTTGAAATATAGGAATCAAATTGATGGGAATTAGCAGTTTTTATCTTTTAAGAGTATTACTGATGTATAATTGGCACACAAAAGCCCTACATGTGTGTAAAGAAAGTATATCCTTCAATAAGTGTTGACACTTGTACACACCCATGAAACCATCACCACACCATCAAGATAGTAAACATATATAGCACCTTCAAAGGTTTCCTCATCTCTCTGTAATCATTTTTAACCTGTGTGTGTGTGTGTGTGTGTGTGTGTGTATGAACACATGAAACATTATACATGTAGCTATATAGGTTATCTTATGACAGTACTGTAAATCGAATGGGGAAAGCTAGAAAAACAATTTTTAATAACCAAAATTCTAAATTAATTGAGAAGTAAAGCTCTGTTGCAACTAATTAGGAAAGTGTTAGACGTGATGACTGTAATGATAAAGTTGAACGTTGATCTGCGGGGAGGGAAAACCAGTCACAACATTTTCAGCCAGAGCGGTACCTTGGACGCGGTATCGGTGAAACGCAGCCACGCACGGGCCACGGAGCCACCTCTCCTCCATCCAGGTTTTCAAGAGGGAAGGAAAGATTGCTCTCCATGGCATCATTTTCTCCTGCCAAAGAGGCGTGAGTGGGTGCAGAAAGCTGAGTTTGCTACAAAGTTCACTGAAAGGAGGTCAGCCGCCTCCTCCGCTCTCACCAACTCCAGACCCGCTGGTCTAGGCAGGATCCTGGCTGCCACCTGGAGGGCGGGGTCGGGGCGCCAGGGCAGCACTGGGCCCATCTGCAGGGGCAGCGCCCTCTGCCCTCCCCTCCCTGCTGGATCATCTAGCAGCTGAAGAGGCGGCTTATTAACAGGGCTGGAGGTGCCAGGATAAACAGTGTCTCCTCCCACTCCCCACTCCTTCCAACCACCAGGAAACCCTGATTATCCCACTGGTGGACCATCTCAAGGAGGATTTTTCTGTACAAAAGTACAGAAAATAAACATCAGGGCTTTGAGTTTATGCCAATATTATGTTGCAGCCGGTCACACAAACAGCTGGCTCGAGCGACTGCATTCCTAGGGTCGAGCCCCCTCTGTTTACAAAGAAGGGAAAGTGAGACCAGAAAAGTAGAGTGCCTTTTGTCTAAGGCCACACAGCTCGAGAGGCCTGTGCTCAGATGGGCAGACTCTCCATCCACTGTTGCTGGTGTAACCAGAGATGTAAAAAGGAAAGCAGGTGCAGTACGGGTGTGTGTGTGTGTGTGTGTGTGTGACTCTGTCTATATATCAATGCATCTCCATATCAGCGTATCTCTGTCTCTATCTCTGTCAATCTGTCTGGCGTCTGTAGGTCTGAGGTCAGACAGTTTGCAGTGACGGTCACTGCCCTGCGGGTCAGTCCACACTCACACAACGTGTTCCTGACCCTGGTGCCTGGCCCCTTGGCACGCTCTGGCAGGGCTGTGAACCTGACCTCTAGCCCTCCCAGAAATGATTGTCAGGCCCCCTCCTCAGTGCCTAACTGAGCACACAGTTAAGGGGAACCTGCTCGATCTGTCGTTAAAATTCGCAGTCATCCCATGTGGGTGACACAGCTCGAGTGAGCGGCAGCCCCCTGCCTGTCCTGCTGTCACACTGGTGCCCGTCTGGCTGCGGAGCGGGCTGGCTCCACCCAGGGGTGCCGACGCAGGAAGGGTCGCCCACGCAGGGGGCTCAGTCTTCGCTGATCCCCCACCGAGGAGGGGACAGCCTGAACAACCCCCTGCACGGTCTGTGGATGAACGCTTTTGCCTTCACTGCCACTCGGTGAGGGCAGTGCTGTTGCTACCGCCCTCATTTTATGACGAGAAAACCAAGGCACAGAAAGAAGATGTTCTTCTGAGGCCAAAGGCAGGAGCGAGTCAACATTAAGGCAGGACTTGAAGCCTGGTGGTCAGGGCTGCACATCCACAAAGGCCAGCAGGACCTGCTGTTTGCCCTGGGGTGGTTTTCTCTCTTTCTAGAAGCCCACCCCAAAGGGCCAACGGCTCTGAGCTGAGCCATCTGATAAAACCTCAGCTGTGAGCCTGGGTGAGGCTGCACAAAACCCAGGAGACTGGAGGTCGAGTGCATGGTAGGCTCGTGTTAACGGCTCTTGGGCCCAGAGACAGCCCTGGCGGTGCCATTGCTTCAGTGCTTTCTTCCCCAGGAAGGTGCTCTGGCCTATCATTCCACTCAGGCTGCATCACCAACCCCTGCAGCCCTCGGGGCCTAAATGCATACGAGGCATTTATTTCTCACGGTCCTGGAGGCTGGATGTCTGAGATCCAGGTGGCGGCAGGGCTGGCTTCCTGTGAGGCCTCGCTCCTCGGCTTGCAGAAGGCCGCCTGCCCGCTCAGTCCTCGCGTGGTCTCCTCTGTGTGCATCCATCCTGGTGTCTCTTCCTCGTCCTAGAGGGACGCCCGTCACATTGGGTTGAGACCCATCCTGACGGCCTCATTTTAACTTAATCACTTCTTTAAAGACTTTATCCAGATTCAGTCGCATTCTGAGGTATGGATGGGGGGTCAGGACTTCAACATATGAATTTGGGGGTCACCACTCAGCCCGCAACAGCCGGTGTTTTTTACCCCTATTTTCTGATGGGACGACAGGGGCGTCAGAACCCACGCCGGGCCGGCAGCAGGAGCTCGGGGAGCACCCAGGCTCCGACTCCAGGCTGGACCCTGCTGCCTCCCTGTCCAGCTGTGGTTAATTTTGCCCACACTGTCCTGACGCTGCCTTTGCATGTGTGTCCTGTCACTGCCCTGACTTTGAATTCCACCCCCCCACAGTTGGCAGAGTATCTGCAGCTCAGATCCGACTCCTGCACTTGACTCTGAGCGTCTGCACAGAGGCAGGGCCAGGCCCAGAGTCCTGGTGAGACCTTCCACCACGTAAGGGCTGGCCTGCAGTCTTCCCCGCTATCCCAGTGTCAAACGTCCCTGTTCCCTTTCCTCTTCCTGCTGCCCTTCACTCCTCTCAGCCCTCACCTAGCTCTTGAGAGCATTTGTCAAGTGTGCGCGTGCACGCACACACACCACCCGTCTTGTCTCTTAGCCACCTCGGAAACATCAGGGCTTTGCAGAGGATTCATAATAAACTGAACGCATCCCTCTTGTTTTCTGTGTGTGTGTTAGCCTGCTGTGAAGACATCGTATGTGTGCCGCCTTCTAAAGGTTGCTCCTGAAATGAGTGTTAATTCACGTGGTTCTAATGTGGTGAATTCTGTCAATCCCAAAATTTACCATGTTGTCAATGGCTTCTATAGGGCCCACGTGTTAACCAGGGAGGTTATAGCGTGGGCTGCAGTCTTTCCTGGCAGAAGGACCAGGCTCTGCTCTAAGGCCTGGCAGCCTCTGTGCTTTGCTTTGACAGGTTTTGATCAGCCTATGCAGGGCTTCTTCAACTGTTTGAATCAGCTGCTGAATCAGTAAGTAGGCTTTTTCTTTTTTAACTCTGATTAAAAAAAAAAAACTACAACAACATTTAACATGATCGTAACCATCTTTAATGGTTTTAACTGAACTGTACAGTTCAGTGACGTTAAGTATATTTGTATTGCTGTGAAATAGATCTCCAGAACTTCATCGTCACGGGAATCCAAAACTATACCCATTCCACATCAGCTCCCCCTGCCCCCTCCCCCAGCTCCTGGCACCCACCATTCTACTTTCTATCTCTGTGAATTTGACTACTCTAGGATTGCATATGAGCAGAATCATACACTATTTGTCTTTTTGTGACTGACTTATTTCATTTAGCAAAATGTCCTCAAGGTTCATCCACTTTGTAGCACGCAACAGGATTCCCTTCCCCTTTTTTAAGGCTGAATAATATTCCATTATACATATATACCATATTTCGTTTATCCATTCATCTGTCGATAGGCGTTTGTGTTGCTTCTACCTCTTAGCTACTGTGACTGCTGCTGCAGAGCACAGATCACCTTGAGGTCCTGCTTTCTCTTCTTTTGGATGTAATCCCAGAAGGGCATTGTTGGTGACTCATTTAGTATGCTTTGCCTTGCAGACAAAGTGACTCAAACTGGTGTAATCCACAAAGAAACGTATAGGTTCCTACAAGTCTAGAGGTTAGGCAGCCTCTTAACCCACACTCAGTCACATGACAGTTCTGAACCAATCACTGTGGCCCAGGGAGAGCCACGCATCCATTGGCTGCAGCTAGAAGGCACAGACCAATGGCCAGCAAGGAGGATGGGGTCACCAAGTTTGACTGGACGGTCAGGGGCCATCTCCCAGGAAACCTGGATGCAGAGGAAATCCGACCTGGTCCCCTAAAGTCAAGCACTGGGGTTAGGAGCACAGAACAGAGCCGGTGACCTCGGGCCACTTACCCATTTCTCTTTGCCTGAGTGTCTCTATTTTGATAGCAAAGTTGGTTTTGAGAATTATACATATGAGTACCTATAAAGCGCTTAGAACAATGACCAGCTCTCCACAAATTTTAATTATTATGGAAGAAGTGGCCAGCATTTAAATGTGGGAGATGGTGCCTTAAAATCTTGATTTCTGCTTTTTCAAAAAGAGGCAGCAGCACCAGTGTTCGTCATGAAAGAAACTGTCAGACTCAGCAGTAGATGCCCATTTTAGAGGGACATAGACTGTCCCCTGTGCCCTGCCCCCCACACCTGGCCTCACTCCATCTCTCACAGATGCCCCTTGGCCCTTGTAGACACGTCAGTTTGGGTCAAACTGGAGAGATGAAGTAACTTAAGCCCTCGGTTTTAAAAATTAGAAAAATGTAAAGATTCTATTGTCACATAAACCTCAAATTAAGTGTTTAATTTTCTTCTTCATATGCTCACACAAATGATGCAGGGCTCTTTCCGTCTTCCTCCTTTGTCTTAGGCTATTAAATGACTATACAAACTGTCTTTGAAGAGACTTATTTTTTTCACTTTTTACTTTTTAATTTTTGTACAATTTTTAAAGGTTACTTTCCATTTACAGTTATTACAAAAT
Source organism: Balaenoptera borealis (assembly GCF_965194805.1). Lineage (NCBI taxonomy): Eukaryota > Metazoa > Chordata > Mammalia > Artiodactyla > Balaenopteridae > Balaenoptera > Balaenoptera borealis. The sequence continues at coordinate 6,831,487 of NC_138864.1, read as the reverse complement.
ATTGGCTATATTCCCCATGTTGTACAACACATCCTTGTAGCCTTACACCCAGTAGTTTGTACTTCCCACTCCCCACCCCTCTCCTGCCCCTCCCCTCTCCCCACTGGTAACCACTAGTTTGTTCTCTATATCTGTGAGCCTGCTTCTCTTATGTTATATTCACTAGTTTGTTGTATTTTTTAGATTTCACTTATAAATGATATCATACAGTATTTGTCTTTATCTGCCTTATTTCACTAAGCATAATGCCCTCCAAATCCATCCATGTTGCTGCAAATGGCAAAATTTCATTCTTTTTTATGGCTGTGTGGTATTCCATTGTATATATGTACCACATCTCTTTTTATCCATTCATCTGTTGATGGACACTTAGGTTGTTTCCATGTCTTGGCTATTGTGAATAGTGCTGCAATGAATATTGGAGTGCATGTATCTTTTCAAATTAGTGTTTCTGTTTCTTTCAGATATATACCCAGTAGTGAAATTGCTGGGTCATAAGGTAACTCTATTTTTAGTTTTTTGAGAAACCTCCATACTGTTTTCCACAGTGGCTGCACCAATTTACATTCCCACCAACAGTGTATGAGGGTTTCCTTTTCCCCACATCCTTGCCAACGTTTGTTATTTGTGTTCTTTTTGATGATGGCCATTCTGACAGGTGTGAGGTGATGTCTCATTGTGGTTTTAATTTGCATTTCTCTGATGATTAACGATGTTGAACATCTTTTCATGTGCCTATTGGCCAGCTACATTTCCTCTTTGGAAAAATGTCTATTCGGTTTTTCTGCCCATTTTTTAATTGGGTTGTTTGGTTTTTCCGACATTGAGTCGTATGAGCTGTTTACATATGGTGGATATTAATCCCTTATTCGTCACATCATTTGCAAATACCTTCTCCCATTCAGTAGGTTGTCTTTTCATTTTGTCAGTGGTTTCCTTTGCTGTGCAAAAGCTTTGAAGTTTAATGAAGAGGCTTCTTACAGTGTGCCCTTTCACAGCGCATGAGTGAAGTGCCCTGCCCTGTCAGGGGGCTCTGCAGGTGGGCACGTCCTCTCCACTTGTCTTTAAACAGCTGCTGGGTGACTCACAGCCTGGGCAGACGGGGGTGGGTGAGAACAGCACTGGAGTTACTTCCGCGTGTGCCCACAGCTCTCCACTGGCATGCAGGGCTCCCTAGGAGGTAAGGCTGGGCTTGGGCCCCTCAGGATGGCCGAGCTGGGACACCAAAGCCCCACCTCCCCAGGACAGAGGCCCCGGTGCCGGCCAGGCTCAGGGCTGCCTCCCAGGACATACTGAGCTGTGCCTGAAGCTGACAGGCAAAAGATCATGTTTCCATGTGGTGATGAAACCCAGAAGTAAACAGGCTGTGGTGTCATCTGGGTTCACTTGAGCCGGTCTCACACTGGCCTAGTTGAGTGGAGGCTCTTGGAAGGGCGGCCCAAGTGCCACCAGCTGTGACGGTGGCAACCACCGTGTGGTGTAGTAACCACTGGGCTAACTGGACGCCTCCCTCTGAGTCTCGGCCGGCAGCCCTGGGGCCTGGACACCAGGACTCTGACTTAAGCCTTTGCCCCTCGCTTTCCCTGTGACTCAGGATTCCAAAGCGAGGACTCAAGGAGGCATCAGAGAGGCAGCAGTGCCTTCACACCAGTGTCCCTGCATTCATCTGCCCACCCCTTCTCACAGGCACAGGGGCACTCAGGCAGAAAGACAGCCGGGTGAGCGGCTCCAGACATCTACACTGGCTGGCTGGTGCAGTTGTATCCGTCCAGCAGAGCTGCTCACTGGGAAAGCTACTCGTACAGACTTAAAGTAATGGATTAGGCAGTTGCTAAATGTGTGTTTTACTTTTCAGAACAATTTCAAAGCATGAGAAAAGTAATGAAGCTTTTTCTAAAATCAGGACTATTTCAGTCCTCTTTACTGTTTAGCCCTGATGGAACATAGATCCTTCAAGCTATAATGTAAACGTGTCTGTCTTAGCCTGGTGGAAAACAGAAGTTCAGAATGAAAACGCACGTACTGATCACCTAATATGTGCCCGGCACCAGCAGAACAGAGTCACCCGGTCTGGAGGGATTAAAAAGCTGGAAGAACTCGTGCCTTACGGGGAAAAGAATTAGCTCTCCACTTTTCACCAACCCCAGAGAGGGTCAGCCCGGAAAATGAGCTGAGGGGGATCTGTTTGACCCCTTAGGGAATCCTGTCGTTGGGAAACCAGTGAACCAATGAGGAGGGAAATGGGCCAAAGGGGATGTTAGATTGTGGGCTCAGACATGCTAAAATTTCCTGCTAGAATCTCAGGAACACCTTCACCTGTCAGCTGGAGGGGCCAGTGTCCTGCCCTCCACTTAGGGACTGAGACACCAAGGGTGGGCTGTCCCCACGGCCACATCACTCGGAGAAGAGAGAAGTTCCAAACGGGGACCCCAGGCAGCTGGTGCCACTGAGCCTGATGCAGGGGCACCTGGGGACCATTTGGCTGGATCAGTGACCCTCCCCCCAGTCCTCCCACCCCTCCACCCCCAGCAGCTTTTTTGATCAGCAAATAATTTCCACATCCTCTGCTTCCTGGGTGTCCCCTCTGGGAGCCCCCTTGTCAGGGACCCCCTCACTCCTCCTGCACATCTGGGCCTGGGGCTGGGAGACATGCCATCCTCGGGGAAAGTCTTCAGGCTGCACTTGCTGAAACCCCCACGCGATGGAGGCTGTACTTAGACCTGCCAGCTTTGGCGAGACCACGCCCGTGAATGATTACATCTGCCTGGAGACTGACGACGGGTCAAAATAACACAACCTCGTCATAAGAGCTACATCTGCTGAGGCTTGAGTGTGTGCCAGGCCTGTCCTCAGACGTGACCTGCATGCAGGCTCCTGGTGGCTCCCTGTGTAAGGGATGATGGTTCTCAGCCCCATTTACAGGTGAGAAAGTCAAGGCCTGTAGGGACTAATTTTCTCAAGGCCACGGTTGAATCAGCCCCCTAATTGGACTACTTTTCTCAAGGCCACGGTTGAATCAGCCCCCTAACTGTTTAAACTGGTACAAAGATATAGGAGAAAAATTGTGCAAGCGCAAGATGAGGACACAAACGTGATAGCGGAGTGTGCATCTGATTCTCTTCCCATATTTAAGAAGTTTTGTTATACATTTATCCTAAAAGCTTCTAAAAAATAAAGACGAGGAATCTTGGGGATGAGTGATTACTTCCTAACCATTGCCTGTGTTTTCCGGACTTGCTATACTAAAGAAAAAGAAAATAAACTTTATTTTAAAACTCAAGGGCTTCCCTGGTGGCACAGTGGTTGAGAATCTGCCTGCCGGTGCAGGGGACATGGGTTCGAGCCCTGGTCTGGGAGGATCCCACATGCTGCGGAGCAGCGGCGCCCATGAGCCACAACTACTGAGCCTGCGCGTCTGGAGCCTGTGCTCCGCAACAAGAGAGGCCGCGATAGTGAGAGACCCGCGCACCGCGATGAAGAGTGGCCCCCGCTTGCTGCAACTAGAGAAAACCCTCGCACAGAAACGAAGACCCAACACAGCCAAAAAAAAAAAAAAAAAAGAATCTAGGCAATAAAATAAAGTCTAACCTTTAAAATAAATAAATAAATAAATACATAAATAAATAAAACTCAAAAGAATCCTAATAGAAAAACTCGGGTAAAGTGCAGCTGTTGGGGGGACGTCTCCAAGACCAAGTGGGGTGGAAGAGAAGGGTGTGGAGGTGCTTCTAGGAGTGGAGATGAGGAGGTGCTTTACTTCCCAGGGGGCAGTCCCCCCAAGCTTGGACTCTGCGGCAGGTGAGGAAAACTGAGGCTGGAGCCCAGCATCTCCTAGGAGGTTATTCTGGGTACTGGCAGGTTTTGCTGAGGTGAATGTTTTCTGGCCCATAAAGCCAAATTCTTTGGGGGCCACTGTAATTGTGAGTTAGACAGGTGGTCTGCGTGTGAAAAGTTTCATTTACTGGCTATAGTCTGTTGGCTGTGGACAAGGCTGGAAACAATTCTGTACAAGTTTCCTAAAATGATGGGCTCTGACACCGATCTCACTTTTGTTAGGAGAAGATGCCATTTCCAAGGCAGGAGGGACTCTGGCAAGGAGGCTTGGGAGGAAATCACGGTGTCACTTGTCATTATCTGTATGCTCACCGCTCTGTACTGTGTCTGAGTGGCTTTGAGGTTGCAATTTTGCTACATGTGTGTATAAGTGTCCAGAGGAGCACAGTACACAAGCATTGTTATTAGTCACTTAGCTTTTCCTTACTCACTTTTGCTGGCATATTAGCATTTTATAATTTCTAAAATTTTTATACAGAATGTATCTTGAAACCAGCACCTATTAGAGTCTCTACAATATTTAAAAATGTTGGTACAGCCACTATGGAGAACAGTATGGAGGTTCCTTAGTAAACTAAAAATAGAGCTACCATATGATCCAGCAATCCCACTCCTGGGCATATATCTGTAGAAAACCACAATTCAAAAAGATGCGTGCACCACAACGTTTATTGCAGCACTATTTACAATAGCCAGGACACGCAAGCAACCTAAATGTCCATTGACAGACGAATGGATAAAGAAGATGTGGTACTTACATACAATGGAATATTACTCAGCCATTAAAAAGAATGAAATAATACCATTTGCAGCAACATGGATGGACCTAGAGACTATCATACTAAGTGAAGAAAGAGAAAAACAAATATCATATGATATCACTTATAGGCGGAATCTGAAAAAAATGATACAAATGAACATATTTACAAGACAGAAACAGACTCACAGGCATGGAAAACAAATTTATGGTTACCAAAAAGGAAGGGTGAGGGTAAGGGATAAGTTAGGCACATGGGATTAACAGATACACCCTACTGTGTCTAAAACAGATAACCAACAGGGGCCTGCTGTATAGCACAGGGACCTGTACTCAGTACCCTACATTAAGCCATAATGGAAAATAATATGAAAAAGAATATATATATATACACATATATATGTGTACACATATGTATAACTGAATGACTTTGCTGTACACCTGAAACTAACACAACATTGTAAATCAACTACACTTCAATAATAAGTAAATAAAACTAAAAATAAATAAATTAATAAATAAATAAATATATGTTTGCTACATTAGTCCAGACCCAGGTGACATTTTGAAGACGCCATCTTCACATCTATGCTATTCAATCGGTCCCAAACATCAGGCAACTTATACAAATAATTAATGAGGCAAAAATAACCGCATCGTCTGGCTAAGCTGGCAGCTGGGCTGAGGTGTGGGGAAGATGTGCAGATGCAGGGACCACAGCCCTGTAGACTCAGACTTTTGCTCCATCACTGCGAGGGCCGCTGCTCCCCAGGTGACTTTTGGAGGTGCCTCCCACTAGCTCTGTGACAGCCTTTGGACACAGTGACCTGTGGGTCTCGTTGCTGCCTTGCGTCTGTGTTCCCCAGAATCTCCAGACCCCGTCTCCTTGTGCTCTGCGTGCGAGATGCCTCCTGCCTCAAAGCAGGACACCGGGAGTCCTGCCCGCTCCCTCGCCCCCAAAGTTAGCCCTTTCCTTCTCATCTTGGGCGTATTTTACAACCATTTGGGATGTTTTGTGTCACTTCCTCACTCTGCCTTTCTGACACTGTTCTAATACAGTTTCCACAAGTAGTTATGTTTGCTCTGCTGTCTTGAGGAAAGTGTCACGTTTAACTCTGCTGAGGGCATCCTGTGGTGCCTTCCCATGAAACGGGAGACACAGGAAGGGCATTGAGACAGGAAGTAGAGTCTAACAGTTTAGAAAGAGAAGAACACTCAAAATGCAGGCACTGAATGTCTGTTTTGAAAAGTGGTCTGTTCAGTGACTCCAGGGCCCTTGTTGGAGAAGTCGCTTTCTTTGGAGCAAAGCAAGGAAGGGGCTTTGGTCCGAGGAGGATGGGGTGACACACAGGCTTGAGCGCAGATGGTCCTCAGCTGGCCGGGCAGCCCTGGCGAGGTGTTCAGGGAAGGGCTTCCCCCAGTGCAGACCTATACCGGTGGCTTCAGCATCACCTGGGAGCATGTGAGAAATGCCCTTCTCAGCCCCAAGCCCGAACCACTGAATCAGAAACTCCTTGGGGAGAGGGGTCACTGGGCAAGCCATCTGAACAGAGCCAGACATTCTGGTGTTTGTCTGGGTGCAGGACCCCCGGGCTGGGGAGCCCAGTGTGGGGCTCGGACCCCACCATCTTTGAACTGTGGTATTCTTCCCATTTGTGGGTCGCCAACCCAGGGATGTGGGTTCTGACTTTACTACATCTCCACCCCTTCTGCCCATCTCATTGTGGTGGCTTCTTTGTATCTTTGGTTGTGGAAACTTTTTTCTGCTAGTCTGCAGGTTGTTCTCACAAATACTTGCTCTCTAGGTAATTGCAGTTTTGGGGTACCTGTGGAGAGAGGTGAACTCAGGGTCTTCGGAGTCCGGCATCTTGACCACCTCCCCAATGCTTCTTATTTTAAATAACTCAAAATAATACAAATATATTGTCTATTTTATATTATATAATTATATGTGCGTATAACATACATATACATATGTACGTGTGTGTCTGTGTGTATATATATATATATGCTATTTTAAAAATCCTTATTTCCTAAAGTGGTTAAGAATAAACACCAAGAGAGCTTAGAGATATATGTGATGGGAAGAGCAGGATGTGGGGGGGTAGAATCCATGTGAAAGTCCTAATAAAGACTAACTTTGTTTCTGACCTTCCTGGGCACCAAGGCAAAAAAGCGAGGTGGGCAGATACTCAGCCAAATAGCAGGCATTCATTTCATCAAAAGGGGGGGAAAGGAAGATCTAAATTTTAGGACACATTAAAGTGGATGCTTTTATAAAAGACACTGAGTACTATGATAGATAATATCTCCAACAGCAGTTCTACATCAGATACAAAAATGTTCTTCATTTGGTCATTTTCATGTCAATTTTAGGTCAGTAGCAATGGCTGAACAGTGCATTACAGAAAACTAAGCAAAAGTGGGCCACATACTTTGTTCTCTAGAGTTCTAATGATAGAACTTGAGAGAATCTAGCAGAGAAACAGACGATATTTTTCCTGGATTGCCTGTCTCAGAAGGCAGGTGGCTCACCTGTACTTCATGCCAGACCTGAATCGTAGTTCATTCAATTTAGTAACTTGGCAAGTCCCTGAATGTCACCTTTTCTGAGCTGTTGATTAAATACAGTTCCCATGCTTTAATATACTAGACAACCTGGAGCCAGGGTTTCTATTTTGATGAAGCAAACTGAAGCATCAGCTTTGTACCTGACAACAGAAACTACCATCCTGATCCCCAGAGGTGAGGCCCCAGAAATAACATATGTAAGAGAAGGCTGGATCTTTTTCTCAAAAATATTTTAGAATATATTGAAATCTCTGGACAAATGGAACCAAGATTTGTTCCATAGGACATGGAAGAAAATCTTTTGGTGTAGAAAAATTTAAATGTAGGTATTCTCAGCAAGGTTCATTTCACATTTTCTTGGTGCAAGAACCTCGATTTGACTTTTGCTTAGTACATGTTTTTGTGTGATTTTGAATAGTCGTGTCCTATTTATGGGCCTGGCAAAGTATGTTTCTGTAACACGTACTATCAGGGATAGATGAAATCATTTGTTGGCTGGGGCTCCTTTTATAATTTGAAAAATAGGAATAATTATTTTCATACTGCAGAGGACATTGGATAAATAAGGAGTTATCTGGACATTGCAGAATATCAAAAACCTAACTACCATTATATGGTTTCAAATATTGATGTTGCACTGTATATCTGATAGTTGTCAGCCAGTGGTCTAACATCTTAGGCGACTCTTAAAGCCATGACATCAGCGTGGAGGAGGAATTCTTTTAGCTATTTGCTAAATAAAATAGGCACATGAAAATAATATGAAACTTCAGTTTCAATACGGCGGAACTGAGTCTAAGAACCGTCAACCGAAGTCAGCATTGCGGCTGCTGAGAGAAACTGGCCACCCCATCCAGGTGTAGTCTTCCCCAGAAAGCAGCTTTCCTCTCTGCCCTGTGGGAATCTGCTCAGCCCAATCTGCCATAAGGCTTTCTGCTCTCTCCTAAGGCAACAGTGATGGTCACGTGTACAAAAGAAATCTAGTTCCTGACATTACTGACACCATCATTTAGCACAGGAAAACAGTCAAGAATCACTTAACAAAATTTGTTTTCAGTGTGTGGAGGAAGGACCACAAACTGATCAGAGGAACTAACTCCAAAGGAAGTAGGGCTAATTTAGGCAACAGAGCAGAACTTTAAATATTTGTTGTTATTGCTTCAGAAAATTTTAACAGATTATGACATATATAAAACAAGAGCAAGCTAGTATTGAAAAACACATGAAAAAAAGAACTTCCAGAAGCTCTTGGAAATTAATACACATCCTTAGAGACATACACAATTAGACACATTTTGGTGAAATTTTTGATATCCATGGATAAAGAGGAAAATCTTACTAGCTTCTAGAGATAAGGTTATATATAGTTGGAAAGAATCATGCTAGCGTTTGGGTTCTCATCTGTGAGACGGGATGCCAGACAACAGTGGTGCTGAGAATTCAATCTTGAGGAAGAAGGATTTTGATCTGAATCTGGCTTCATTTTAGCCATACTGATAGTGAAGGATTAAATGCAGACAACCTTGTGAAGACACAAGAGGGCTTAGAGAGTAAACTATATCCTAAACTAGATTATTCCCAAAATAGAATTACTCAAATGTGTAATCTGAATAATGGAAGATAAATCCAGGAAAGGGAAACATGATATGCAGCTGTCACATTTAGTATATTTTTTAAAATAAAAGTTCCTATAATGGAAACACCATCATATGAAACTCTGTGTGTGTGTGTACTTCATGCAAAAATCAGGGCAATTTAGACATCTGTTAGATAAGACTATCTAATTCCAAGAAACATGTATTGAACTAGTTACAAAAAAATGGGTTTTGTGGGATTTTTTTTTGCTCACATACCTGGGAATTTTAAGAGATGAACCCTTATTACGGACATGGTGGGGTCCCCAAACCCAAGTGCTGTCTTAGATCTGTGCTCCTTTCTGTCTGTGGACAAGCCCTCTCCATGTGCTGGTCCAGATGACTGTCAATTTATCCAGGACCCTTCCCACTCCATGGATTCCGGCCCAAGGAGACCACCTGCCCAGTATCTCTGGCCAGAAGGCCCCGAGAAAGGCCTTGATTGGTCCAGCTTCGGACACGTGCCCACCTTTGGACCACGGTTCCAACTGACCAGGTCTGGTTTCATCTCACATCCATGCCCTGCGGCTGGGAGTAGTGAGGGGGCAGTTAGACTCGCCCAGCTGTTGAGAACGAGGTTAGCTACCGGAAGGAGGAACTCACGTAGCACAAACAGGGAGGGGGCAGTGCAGACAGATAGAAGCAGCAGCTGTTTTCTATATATGTTTTCAAAGAACAGCAAGCGGAGAGCAGGCTTGTCCTCACACGGGTGAAACTGGGATTTTCTCTGTGTCTCTAACAATTAGGGTTATGGTTCAGGCTTTGGAGAAGTATAGATTGATTGAGGCCAAGAGTACATTACTTGGCTCTTAAAAGAATTCAAGTCTATTTTAGATCCATAAATGCTTTCAAGGTCTTTATTATCCTGCCTTCTTGAAAAAAATAAAATATGTGTTCAGGTATGTGGTACTTCTCTGTAGTGAACTGGCTACACTGCTATCTTCATCATGCAGTATCTTTGAGGATGCCAGGTCTGTGGGGCTTTTGGACAAGAACATTAATGTCAAATGTGGATATTTTTATATAATAGGTTGTTTTTTCATTGAAGTATAGTTGATTTATAATGTTGTGTTCATTTCTGCTCTACAGCAAAGTGATTCAGTTAAACATACATATATATATACATTATTTTTTAATATCCTTTTCCAAATATAAAGTGTTAAATGGTGCCCTTCCAGCTAAAGAGACTGTCATTTTGAAGAGGACTAAATATATAAACTTCACTTTGAGGAAACTGTAACTAAAGAATCAATAACAGGAAAAGAAGGTGGCCGGGACTGGAGCCACCAGTCAGGGCAGAAGCCTACTATGCTGGTGACAGAGGTTCTCCTGAAGAGCAGTTCTGAACCCAGCCTCCCACCCCTCTTCCTCTTGACGTGTGCACATGTGTGCACACGCTGACACAGTCATATACAGCAGGTGAGACATCGTACAGCCCAGCCACTCGGCAGTACGTGCCGTTTCCCATTCAGCCTGTGTATCTGTGCTTTTGCCCATCTTTTGATCCAACCGCGCTTGTTTCAGGACCCAGGTCAGTGGCCATTTTCTGTCTCCTCTAGGTAGGAGGGTGCCCCCACGTCTGTCTCCCTGTGTTCCCCTCCCACCCGTGAATGACTCACCTGTACTGTGTGTGTTGGTGGGTGCCGTTTCCCATTCAGCCTGTGTATCTGTGCTTTTGCCCATCTTTTGATCCAACCGCGCTTGTTTCAGGACCCAGGTCAGTGGCCACTTTCTGTCTCCTCTAGGTAGGAGGGTGCCCCCACGTCTGTCTCCCTGTGTTCCCCTCCCACCCGTGAAGTGACTCACCTGTACTGTGTGTGTTGGTGGGTTTAACCCGGGGATGTGTTCCCCTGGGAGACCCCAAGACTTTCCAAGGGGATCTACATCCAGATGCTATGCGTCCACATGTATTGTTTCCTAGAACCAAGGTGCCTGAGGGCTCACAGGCGGGCAGCATCCGTGCAGGGGTCCCCCCAGCTCCCCTTTGCTGCATGCCTGTCTCCCCTCCTCGAAGAAGACAGACATAGCCCCCAGCCATCAGGAATTTCGCTTGGATGCGGTTCCCTGAGGCGAGCAGACCTTATCCTGATGCCTGACAAAAACACACACAGCATTTCTGGTAGTGGGCTGAGCTGGCAGATAAGTCCTTTTGAACATCAGGTGGTTTCCATGTTTTCTTTCCAACTAAATGGACAACGGATCTAATCCAGTTGTCAGTTAATACATCATTAAGCATAAATTTTATGACCGAGCAATCAAGTGATGTGTAACAGAGGAAGAGTTTTAAAAACTGAGTGGAGTGATGTCACTGTAGCCAAACTCTTAATTCACCTCCACTTACTCATGCGTACAAGGCTTCCCAGTTGCTTAATAGTGATAAGAATGAAAGATGTGAACTGCATTAATGCCAAACCCTGCCCTGCTCTAGTGATCAGTAATCCAGTCATTTTTGAGAATTCTTTGAAAAAAGCCTTATCTGAGTCATTATGAGATGCATGTCTAATGACATTTTACTTTTTTGTTTAAGAAATGTCAACATTTCTAAAATATTTATGCAATTGTTATTGGATCTTTCCTATTCATTATCATGATGATAACTTCTTGTATAGAAAAAAAATTAACACTATCTAGTTATGGTGAGAGAAAATAAAAATTAAATTTTAATTTATATGTATTTTTTATACCAAGAGATTTAATCAGTAGAAAAGCTCTCAAGCACAAAGTACGTTCGGTTAGGATGAGATGAGAGTCTGCGGCGGCTTCAGGGGGTGGGTAATAATTTCAAGAAAGAAGAGACGTGTTCTAGAACGCCGCCTGTTCAAAGGAGAACTTTCTCATTCCTTTCGTCATGCAGGGTTCTGGACATCAATACCTTGAATACCATCATGTTCAGATTCCTTTATTACATTTTGTAAAATGATGGAACAGATTTATTTTAAATATTAATAATTACAATGAAATTGCATCTGTGGTAACTAATTGAACTCGTGATGGAAAGGTTCAGATGTCAGTTAAGAGGTAGGAAGGGATACTTGGTTCAAAACTATTTGGGGTGTATACGACAAAATTTACTGACATACATCTTGTCAGTTCAGAAGCACCTTACCTGTGGCTACCTTACTTTCCCCTTTATTCCCAGTGCATAGACCAAAGGGAACTAAACCAAGGTGGGTTGAGATGGGGGACGTGAGCATGGCTCGTTGGCTTGTGAACCGGCATCAGGACGAGAGGAGGAAGAGATTAGTCTTTCGATGAGACATTTTCTCTGGGCGGATAAGCCTGGGGAAACTGACTCTTGACAAATCTCCCTTCATAATGACCAGCAAATAAACAATATCGTATCATACAAGATCTTTCATTTGCATCTAATAAAATAATAAAAATGAATCCATTACCAGAATACCCAGAAGATATTTACATTTGGTGTTAGAAATTTTCTTTGGTGACTTTGTAAAAGAAAAACTCAATGGAACTCATGCCAAACTGAAATGATCGTGTGCAGCCTGAGGAATTAGTAGCCTTGAGTTAGCACTTTCTTCTTCTTTCTGCTTTACGCCTGAGCTCGAGAATTTTTGCTCTCATTTGGCTGTAATGGCATTTGAGCCATGGGATTATGTAATTCAGGTGGAGAACAATGGAAGTGTTAATATTCTGGACTCGGGTTCTGTGGCTATTTATTTGGAAGAGAATTTAATCGTGAATTTATATTTGGCATCTGCTAAAAACATATTGTGTTTTTCCACATTTGCAAAAATCCCGCAATAATAACTCTTTAGTTCAAAAAGGTTGTTCACGCCTTAAGAGAAGAGCAAACTTGCCAACGCATTAATCAACTCAAAAAGAGCGACTTACTCTTAGGGGTGACGGAAAATAGCAGAGAGGAAAAAAGGCCATGCTTTTTTTCTTTTAAGATTCCTAATTAGTCACCAGTCAACTGTCAAAAATGTTTACATCCTCCCTTTGGATTTGGAATTTCAAAGAAGGATAGAATTGTAGATCTAGAAGGGATGTCATACTTATTTTACAGAAAGGGGAAAGGGTTGTTCAAAGTTCTGAGTAGAAATTGGACGGGGCTGTGGGATTCAGGCTGGGTCCCTGCAGGACAAGACCTGAGGCCAAGCAGCTCCAAGTTTTCCTTTTGTCTCTTGGGCTTCTGTTTAGAATCAATAAAGAAAAAGCAATCTCCTGCTCCATCATGTCAAACAGAAATTGTCAAAACATGTTATAGTTCATGAGGTTAATAATAGGAACCCGTGGAAAAGAGAAAAGATAATAAGGGAGCAGATGGGGATGTCTGATTCCAAGCAGAAGAGTCTCAGGCTGGCAGCGCAGACTGCGGAGAGAATCAGAAACGGCCTGAAAACGAACACACTAACACTGACCCAGGTACAGAGCCTCACGGGGATGTCCATTCCCATCTTCAAATCCGTGCCGGATTTCACAGCGCTCTTGGAAGTGGTTCGCAGGAGGCTTGAGCCTTTGCACAAGCTCACCTCTCATACTAGCTGGCAGACCTGCCCGGTGCTCCAAGCAGCCTTCCATCCTCCCTCCCTCCTGCCCTCTCTGGTACTTACCACGCCCTCGGGATGCTGATGGCATTGCGCCCCTGTTCCTTCTCCCTCGGACGTTTATGCGGCTGCCCTTCCCATCCTGTGTGAACATCTCACTGCACACCAGCAGGCTCCCTGAGAGCAGGGCCCCCCTCGCCTGCTGCCCAGCACCGGCTCCGGGCCCTGAAGCAGGCACGCGGGTAGACCCTCACTGGACATCTGTCCATCGGGTTTGAGGATGGAGCACCCTGGGCCCTGGGGAAGGTCCTGGGGAAGGCGATCCTCCTGGGCAAGAGGGGAGCTCTGGCATTCATACTCCTCACTGTGCATTTTTAAGTGGTTTAACACATCCACAATGGATAGAGACTTCTCACCCCTTGCTGACTAAGTATTTGCCGTTGGCTGGATTTAGAGCAGCGACTTGCAACTTTTTTTGCCTCAAAACGTCTGAGGGATGTAGAACAAGCCCAGACAAGCATCCTCGATCTTATACCATGATCGAAAAGGGTGGGCTTGGAGCGCCCCCTCTACCAGGGATGCCTTGTCAGTTTCCAGGGCACGTGAGTGCCGGGAAGCCTGTTCACAGATGATGGTCCTAGTGTCTCCCTGAGGGGCCAGCTGAGAGTCTTCCTTCAGGGAGTGATGCCCACTGCAGTGGTGAGGGGGCAGGGCTGGACCGAGCACTTACTCAGTGCCTGCTCTGTGCTAAGACCTCCCTCCGACCAGCCTACCCCCTCTGCCTGTGCAAACACACCTGGTATTGGCATCACCACGTGGCATTGTCGGTCTTTGTGTACTTGTCTGTCCCCTCGTGAACCGTGAGTCACCAGAGAGCTGGGTGACTCTTGGATTGGAGACCTGCGTCCCCAGGTCCAGTCACGGGGCCCTTCCCATCCTGGCACACACCCTGCAGTGGAGACACGCTGGGGGCATCGCACTGTGGGCTGGCATCACATTTAGTCCTCACCGCAGTCCCGCAGGCTGTGTATCACCTCACGTCCCAGAGGAAACTGAGACAGAGGGTCCGGGGACCTGCCCCAGGCTGCTCTGCTGGGATTTGAACTCAGGTCTCTGTGACCTAAATCCTATATGCTCTTTCAATGTTCATGCTGTTTACACTACAGAGAAGAAAAAGTGTTAGTTTAATTAACCTACTTGCTCAGTGAAGGTGACAAAAAAGAAGGCAGGAAACTAGAGTCTGCTGGGCCATCGGGGCTGCCCTTGAAGGCTGGGCAGGGGAGCAGCTCTGAGTGGAGTTGGCAGGAGGGTCCAGGAGTGACATCTCCGGCAGAGTCGCTGGCTGTGTGGACAGAGTAGCCAGCACACAACATCCGAGGTGTGACAGCTTCTCAGCAGACCCACGGCAGAAAAGGCTTGGGTGGTATTAATCCATAGGCGGTGTTTCTTCTCCGGATTTGCCCTCTAATTAAGAGTCTTGGAACAAAAGCCAGGAAGAAAGCTAGAAGAAAGAGGTCATTGTTCAGAGGCATTCACTGCGTTCAGACACATTGCCTTGTGCCTTTGCTTCTCTAAACAATTCCTCCCTTGTTTCTGATCTTTATTTGTGAGCTTTTTTGTGAAATGTCTGTTTTTTTTGTTTTTTGGTTTTTGTTTTTTTGGTTTTTTTATCTTGTTCTTTTATTTTACTGTTTGGGATCTCCAAGAATCCAACACCTCCAGGAATTTTCTCCTTGGTGCTCTTTTGGTTTTGTTAATTCTGTGTCTCTAGTCTGCTGTCTAGTTAAAATATTGACGGTGTTGAGTGTGTATTGATGGTGTTATGATGTCACTTGTCTATCAAGGCATGAGTCTCTGGAGTTTGCACTCGGCATATGTGTAGCCTTTATTCATTTTAGGCATCCAGCAATTTACTTATTGAAGGAACGCTTTTCAAACAAAACACACTGACACTACAGCACGACACAGTCCTTATTTCCTGGATGACCATAAGCAGTGCTTAGATCATATGCCTTGAGGTTTAAAATCTATATCTACATTCAATTTAAAAAAAACACCTCTGGTCTGAGGCTGGTCCAGAGTTCTATACTCCTGTCCTACCACCTCAATATTAGGGGGATTCTTCTCCAAGCATGGAGCTTTCAACCTCAAAGCTCAGTAAGGGGAAAATTGGTACCCACACTCTCCTAACACTTACCGTCCCTCGGAATAGCTGGACAGATGTGACGCGTGGCCGCAGTGCCCCATCATCACAATTAGAGTCTGACGGAATGAACTCGGGCCTCCGCAGTAAGTTACAACTTGGTGCACCTTATTCCCTCTGCTGCCCTAAACCACGTTCAGTGCTCAGGAGACAGTGACCTCAACCAAGAACACTTTTATTCTCATTTTTTTACATTTTACTTGCGGGTTCTCTTCTACGAGCACCTCTTACTTAAACCAGATCTTACTCTCACATGTAAAAATAAAGAGAAAGCCAGAGGCTGACAATGACTGTCATTAATATTTAAAGCCAAATTATACATGTTCCTGGGAAGTTAGAAGTTCCCGAACAAGATGAGTTTTTTTCAAAGTTTGTTTCTATTTTGAAAACCCCTAGTTTCTCCAAAGAACTCATTTTCAAACAACTTCTGTTAAACCAAGGGTCAGACTAGAAACAGTTGCATTCATCATGTCGTTAGTTTGAATTTTTTAATGTTGTTTGCTCGTAGTCACATACAGGATAACAATTCCAAAGGTTAGTTCAAAATAGGCTGATTTTTTTAGGGAAAATGTTGCTCTCAATCACATATGCACGTAACTCATTCCAAGTTAAAGTGTGTCCAGAGGGAAGCGGTGTGTTTGAGGGGTCCTCCCTCACACCCCAAATTCCAGATTTCAAATGAGTCAGGCAGTGGGGAACTCACTGGAGCGTTGCCTGACCTGCCCTTGTGTGTCTCGTCCAGTGAGCCTGCCCCTGGGACCTGGCGGTCCCTGCGGTGTGGACGGGGTCCCACCACTGCCGTCGGAGGCCGAGGAGACTGTGTCTGTGGGCAGCTGCTTTGCCTCAGAGGACACAACAGAGGACTCGGGAGTGATGAGTTCCCCCTCGGACATCGTGTCCCTGGATTCCCAACACGACAGCACGAAATCCAAAGACAAGTGGGCCACAGACCAGGAAGACTGCAGCGACCAGGACCTGGCTGGGACCCCAGAACCGGGCCCCCAGAAGAGCCCCTCGTGGGAGAGGAGTGGCTCTGGGAACTGGCATCCGAGGTGAGTCATGGACGGAGGGAGGTCTTTCGTCCTGGTGACCCAACCAGTACTTGTTAGGTCACCGCACCCTGACTGGAGACTTGTTATCCATAGTTCTGTCTTCATGCTCTTTCTAGCTATGCAGGTATTTACCAATAATACATAGTATTGGCTTGTTTGTTTATACCTTTGATATAGATGGTACCATACTCTGAGTGTAGTTTTCCACTCAACATCATGTGTTTAAGATTTATCCCTGATAACGTATGTGTTGTTAGTTCACTTATGTATCCATTTCTTAATGAATGGACACTAAGGTTGTTCTGGTTTTTCACCACTGGAATCAATGAGCAAGTCATACATAGGTCTCCACTTACACATAGAGTTTTTCTAGAAGAGAAATTATTAGACCTTCAGAGAAAACTCACCTGCAAGTTTTTGGAATATTGGCAGATTGCTCTCCAAAATGATGATCTGGTGTCCATGTCCTCCCGCTGTCTATAGTGGCCTGCCACTCCACATCCACACCGATACGGGGATTAATGGGCGTCTTAAGTGTTGTAGTCATATAGGTGCCAAATGGCATTTCCTGTGGCTTTAAGATACAATACTCTGATTAGTAAGGATGAGCATCTTGTCATGTGTGTATTACCAATTCAGTTTCCTCTTCTATGAATTGTCTTTTCATAGCTTTCTCTTTTTTTTAAATTGGGACATTACTTTTTTTTTTAATCATTAATTTCTCTTTAGACAGTTATTTACACACAAAGAATCTCTAAGACGGTGGCTTGAATTTAACTGTTTTATTTTGTTGTATGAAAATTGCTTTTTGATTTGAATATTGTTGAATTTGTCCTTTTTCTCCTGAATGTATATGATATTTGAATATTTGAGAGATCCTTCTCATACCACAAAGGACTAAAGATTATCTGAATTTCTTGTAAAAGTTTTAGCGTTGCTTTCTCACATTTGGGCTTCTTGTCTACCTGGAGTTTATTTTTGGGTGTGGTGTGAAGAAGGGATCTATTTTTCCCACTGGTTCCTAGTTCCACGTTGGTCCTCTATCAAGTTTCTGTATACATATCAGTCTGTTTCTTGCACTCATTCCATAGACTGGTTAATCTGTCTCTGCACCAGAACCAGTCTGTCATAATTCCTTTCTTCATTCTTAGTTAGAAAGGCAGGTTAATTCTTGGCAACTCATCCTTCTTTTTTTTCTTACTGTGGAAGTATAGTTGATTTACAATATCATGTTAGTTTCAGGTGTATAGCACAATGATTCATTTATACATATATCTATTCTTTTTCAGATTCTTTTCCCTTATAGGTTATTACAAAATATTGAGTAGAGTTCCCTGTACTATACAGTAAGTCCTTGTTTATCTCTTTTATACACAGTAGTCTGTATATGTTAATCCCAACCTCCCTTTCCCCTTTGGTAAACATAAGTTTGTCTTCTATGTCTGTAAGTCTCTTTCTGTTTTGGAAATAAGTTTATTTGTACCTTTTTTCTTCTTTTAGATTCCACATATAAGCGATATCATGTGATATTTGTCTTTCTCTGTCTGGCTTACCTCACTTAGTATTATAATCTCCTTTTTTTTTACCTTTTAGGTAATTTTAAGAACCAGTCACACAATGTTTTAGAAACGTTAATAGAAATAAAGTAGATTTTTTTTTTAAAAAAAGCATAAGTTGATCACCAAAATGAATGAATGCCTTTGTATTTTTCATGTTTTTTTCAGCTTTGTCTAAATGAACACACAAGTCTCTGTCTGGTTAATGTAATTGTAGTGTCAATACTATTTGATTTTGGTTTATTTTTAGCTAACAGTTTATCACGAGCATTTCCCCAGGTGGTTGTATACACCCTCTAATAATGTTCAAGTATAGCTCTTCAATCTTAAGGACAATTCCAAGACCAAGTTCATATTCTATTAGACAGGAAATTAGAAGGTGACAATTGGCCCATTTCGCCTCTGCCCCAAACAGGGTGCATTGAGCTGAGGTTGGCCTGTTTGCAGAGAAAAAATACGGCATTTCCTTCACAGGCCACCTAAACATAAAGGAAAGGAGCTTCACAGCAATCCTCAGATCTGTTCAGTCGGTTTGCATTGGGATTGCACACCCTGAGCTCTACATCTGAAACTAATCAGACACGTTACCTCGGTGCCCCAGGGATGCTCCTACAAAAGTCCCAGTGGATTTTGCTGGTGTTGACCAGATGTAAAATCTTGCTGATTTCTGTTCAAATATGGTACTGTTGTCTGCAGCCACAGCCAGGATAATCACGGGGTCTTGGAATCTAACGCTTTATCCAAACAGGGAGCAGGTCATGTTTTTCTGCCCTCGTCTCTAGGGTGCTGCTGAATTTGAGAGTAGTGTGGAGGGGAGGGAGGGGACTCTGGACCCTGACCGACCCATGCAGAATCCCACCACCACTAACTAGTTGCTTGGCCTTCGAGGGCCCTCCTAACTTTGCTGAGCCTCGAGTTTTGCTTATATCTGTGCAGATAATGCCCCCTACGTGTCACAGGTGTGGGAGCCACTGGGCACCTGTGCACATGCTCAGTGCCTCTTGAATAGCCATTGGGTGGGACCCATTGACTAAATCACACGGTTAGTTTAGGGACCAGAGCACCATGAATTTTCGTGGCACATCCACTTGCCTTTTTTGGGCTTTGGAGTCAAATGAAGATGAAGATGATCGCTGGGCCCCTCAGTCCTGTCTGTGCTGTTCCATTATGTGCCTCAGAATTGGGATCAACTCTCCGCCCATGATTTTTCATGGAATATCTGTAGGTTTTTCTTTTTAAACAAGAGTTGTCTCCATTGACAAATTAGACATACTCAGAGGCTTCAGCATGGTGTATCACATCTTTATGTCCAAATGCATAACTTTCAATAAATTTCAGGATTACTTAAAATCCGTGCCTACTGTGGAAAGCTGGGGTTACAAACTCAGAGGCCACAGAGCATGGGGGAAAGCACAAGTCTTCTCTAAAGAGGGCAGCCCCACAGCTTCCTTACAGTTGTCACCCTGAGGGATTACAGACCCAGTGTGGCCGGCGTTGGAAGAGAAGACAGACATCTAGATTTTTATGTGAGGTCTCCCCAATTTTTTTTTTTAAGGCTATAAATGTTAATTGCTTTCATTTCTTTTTCTCTGATTCCCATGGAAGCTGAGCTTTCCCCATATGTTTGTCAACCAGGTAACATTTCCACTTTTGTAAAGACTCTGGTTATGGGAGGAATAGCCTTAAAGTTAGAACTTGAAAAATATTCAGATGCAAGAAATGAAGATGGGGACTAGAAAGCAGGTGGCAGACCCGGAGATTGTCCCCCGGAGGCTGATTTCACTTCCCTCCTTGGATACAAACGGTACTGATGCACAGCGGTGGGCACTGGGCCTAGGATGGGACAGGAGCTGGAAAGACGAAAAGATGGACAAGGTCCCCACGTGGAGACGGCCCTTGTATCGTAGCCGGGAGGACGGGTGGTTCCTCAAGGGCTGTGACCCACCTGCCATCCAGAATCCAGTCCCCTCCCCATCTGAGAGATTTAGGTCTCCCAGATTTTAAATCTTGGCAACCAATTCAGACTTTCAGGGCCAAACAAAACACATCTGCATGCTGGGCAGGCCGGTCCCAGATGTGCGCTCCACTGACCGCTGGAGGCCTTGGTCCATCCTCCTCTGCTCGCTCATTTGCCAACTTTGGAAACGCTACAATTACTCAGGTATTTCCTGGGATATATCTCTTGAAAAATATCGCTTCACAATATATTTGGGAAGTTCCACATTCTTCTCTTGGAAGAGGAGAAGATAAAGTCTCTTACAAATTCTGCAGCAAAGCAACCTGTGTAAGTTTTCCCCTCTGCCTGCCTCTTAATATCCTTTAGAATGAGTGTTCCGCTGAGCACCATTTGGGAGATGCCGTCCTAGGGCATCCCCCTTGTGCACTGTCACACTTACGGCATTTACAAATACGCACCTCAGATACATGGATAGAGAGACAGAGAATACACTGCTTCTGGTGAACATGGTGCATTCCAGTGATGTGCTCTGAGGTTCTGTCTGAGAATAGGGCCTTGAGAGTTGGGACAGCAAAAAGGCACTGAAGCCTGAAGGGAGAGGGGAGGGTTGGGTCAGACTTCAGGGGCCGACCAGTCCTGGCCCAGGGAGCAAGTCTGCAAAATTTGTGTGATCCACAATGGAGCAGATGATGGCAGGTGTCCAGACTGGCCCGGGGTCAAGTTCAATGAGATGACAACCCGTGCTTGGGGGTTGGTAGCCCAGAATCAAGCTGAAATGGCCTGAGAGCAGAGCCCACCATTGTTCATGGAGGTGTGGTCTTGACCTCGGCCACCTGGAAAGGGCCCCGGAGCAGAACACTGCCCAGGGGCACACGTGTTCAGTGATGGAGAGAAACAGTCACAAAGAACGTGGTTTCTGACCCCCTGCTCTCCCAGGAGAGGTCAGGCCTGGCGACAAGGGCAGATGTGTACTCAGTCAGCCGGCCAGCTCTTCCCTTCCTGTGCCCTGAGATGGATGCCCCTGGACCACATTTAGAAAGGGAGGCCACTTGAAGGGGCTGGTACCCTGATCTTGGTGCCTACTGCTGGGCCCTGAATCCACCTCCTGGCTCTGCCCAGCATAGATTCTGACACCTGGATTCTGCAGCTCATCATCCTAAGGTGGCATTTGTGTTCCCAGGAGGGGTGTTCTTCCTGTGATGATCCAGGACCTGGCTGTGACAGTGAGGCCTCTCCATCCTTGGAATGCCAGACGCCAGAGGCTCAGGAGCAGAAGTTACCCTTTGCCATGATGGGCATGGCTAGGTCTCCCCAAATGGGACATGGGTTCTGATGGATGGTGAAGCTGTCCCCAACAGTCTCAGACACCCTCAGCTTGCAGAATCTCCACTGGGGCACCAGTTCCCAGGGGAAATAAGGAGTGTTTGTGGTTTTCAACTTTGCCAGGGTGCCCTATACTATCGCCACCCCTCTGATACTTGGAGATTCATTAAGTATTGGAGGGAACAGTGGAAGAACCTTTGTGACCTGCAAAGACCCCAGTTTGTAAGGTCTGTAAAGTTTTAGTTTGCCGGGCTGTTTCTCCTCTCTCTGCCATCTGCTATTTTGCAGATAGCAAATTCATCCAGACTTCTTTGGCTGGGATTGCCTGGGGTCCCACTTTGACAAATTGGAGGCAAGGACTGTTTGCTCCGGAGCTGCTGCAGCCTGTCCAAAGAGCGTCTGTGGGGTTGGCTTCAGCTGAAAGCATTTTTCTTAAACTATTCGGTCTAGTGGCAAAGCGCACGGCTTCTGCTCATGCACTTAATTTGGAGGCTCTGCTCCTTGCTGCCGCGGCTCCAGCGTCCTCAAGGGCAGCGCTGGCTGGCCTCCATCGAATGCCCTGACAGCCAAGATCTTGCATTGAAAAGTCTCAAGGATAAATACCAGCCTTCTAAGGAGAGCAAGGGTGAAGGCTTGGGAATGCTTAGAGTGTGCGTTGTGTGCCGTGATCTGAAAATGGGATGTTTTCTATCCAGTCACGCGATTAGATCCAATTATAGTTTGCGTTGAAGAATACATCTATGCCCTCAATTCAAACTTGACCCTGTAAGTGGGACATCAAATTCCAGGAGTCCTCCTCTAAATTTAGCACAGCCAGTAAATAATCTCCTTCAGGAAGAATTCAGCCCATGTGGTGATTGCCCCTCATGGTGGGGACACCTAGGAGTGGCTTCCACACAGTCCTGCCCTGGGTGGGAGTTGTGTCACCCATGAACGATCTCCTGCCAGCTGCATCTTTCCTTCGTGTATGACCCAGGCCAGCTCTCCTAATACTTAAAGAGCAACACGATGTGAAGACTGCCTGACATCATATCTGCCCTGCCTGTTGCTGGTGACGCTGCCCTGGGCCAATGACTTGACCTCTCACTTCTTTTTTTTAAATTGAAGTATAGTTGATTTACAATGTTGTGTTAGTTTCAGGTGCATAGCAAAGTGATTCATATATATATATATATATATATATATATATATATATATATATATATATTCTTTTTTTCTAAATTTACTTAATTAAGTTATTTTATTTTTGGCTGTGTTGGGTCTTTGTTGCTGCACGTGGGCTTTCTCTAGTTGCGGCGAGCAGGGGCTACTCTTCGTTTCGGTGCACGCACTTCTCCTTGTCGTGGCTTCTCTTGTTGCGGAGCATGGGCTCTAGACACGCGGGCTTCAGTAGCTGTGGCACGTGGGCTCAGTAGTTGTGGCTCGTGGGCTCTAGAGCACAGGCTCAGTAGTTGTGGCACTCAGGCTTAGCTGCTCCACAGCATGTGGGATCTTCCCAGACCAGGGATCGAACCCATGTCGCCTGCATTGGCTGGGGGATTCTTAACCACTGCACCACAAGGGAAGCCCTTATAGGTTATTACAAAATATTGAGTGTAGTTCCCTGTTCTCTATAGTAGGTCCTTGTTGGTTATCTGTTTTAAATATAGTAGTGTATCTGTTAATCCCAAACTCCTAATTTATCCCTCCCCCCTTTACCGTCTTCGTAACCACAAGTTTGTTTTCTATATCTTTGGGTCTATTTCTGTTTTGCATATAAGTTCATTTATATCATTTTTTGCCCTTAGATTCCACATATAAGCGATATCATGAGATATTTGTCTTTGTCTGGCTAACTTCACTTAGCATGATCATCTCTAGGTCCATCCATGTTGCTACAAATGGCATCATTTCATTTCCTTTTATGGCTGAGTAGTATTCCATGGTATATATGTACCACATCTTCTTTATCCATTCCTCTGTCAATAGACATTTAGGCTGCTTCCAAGTCTTAGCTATTGCAGATAGGGCTGCTATGAACACTGGGGTGCATGTATCTTTTCAAATTATATTTTTCTCTGGATACATGCCCAGGAGTGGGATTGCAGGATTATATGGTAATTCTATTTTTAGTTTTTTAAGGAACCTCCATACTGTTTTCCACAATGGCTGCACCAATTTACATTCTCACTAACAAGGTAGGAAGGTTCCCTTTTCTCCACACCCTCTCCGGCACTTGTTATTTGTAGAATTTTTGATGATGTCCATTCTGACTAGTGTGAGGTGATACCTCATTGTAGTTTGGGGGATTGACCTCTCACTTCTATTTTCTTGTCAGTACAATCGAGGTCTGCAATACCACCCCTTAGAATAGTGCCTAACATATTGCCAGGCTTCAGAAATTGATGGCTGGTGTTATTATTGTTGTTGTTGATGTTGTTTATTTTAAACTGCCTGAGGAAGGGTAGAAACTTGATTTGTTGGAAATCCTTATAACCTGTGTCTACCTCTGACGATCTGCCTCATTAAACTATTTATAACATCTTTGTTTGAAAAGAACATATGCTCATACTTGTGTACCGATAGATAGATGGGGGAGAGACTAGCACTATTTCTAAACTCTCGAATCCTGAAGGCAATCTTGCTGTAATCAGGCAACTTATCCATCTGTGTATCAATACTGTGAAGCTCTCAGTCCTGGGATCCCTTTGGGGGACACTAGTTCCACAGAAACGCTGTAAGGAGTCAATGAGACAGATTGGGTAAGTGGGTTACAGGCTCTGTTTTTTTTTAACAGTAGAACCACACTGAAATCATGTGTAGAGCCTCAAAAGACAGAAACTGTAGTTTCTCCAGGGGAAGGGCGTCTCCCTGTATTGTCTGCTGCCTGCCCACCTTCCGCCTGGCACTCCGTAAGCTCGTTCTCAGCCCCCACCCGTCCGTGAGTGGTGGACGTGAGGGCTGTGGAAGTGAGAAGCTGTGCCGCTGTTATCTGCAGGGCTGATGATTTCACGACGCTTACGGAACTGAGAATACGCAGGTCATGGGTGGAGGAGCTGGGCTCCGGTCCTGGCTTTTCAGCCCTGGAACTTTGAAACTAGAGGAGCTCTGTGACCTAGGAGGGTTTAGAGATGTTTTATACCTTCTAGACCTCTGCAGCTTTGTAGTTATAGGAAGGAACTTTGTGACTCTAGCATCATTTAGAAACATTTTATATATTCTAGATCCTGAAACTTTGTAACTATGAGAACTTTGTGACCACAGAAACATTTAGAAATAGTTTATCTTCTAGAACCCTGCAATTTTGTAACTACAGGAACTTTGTGCCCACAAGAGCATTTAGAAACATTTAATACCTTTCAGAACCCTGAAACTTTGTAACTACGCTAACAAAGGAGTATTTACAAACATTTAAGATCTTGGAGAATTATGCTGTAGGTACAGTAGCTACCAGCTAACTTTGGCTACTGAGCCCGCCAGATGGGTAGCCCAAACTGAGACGTGCTGTGAGAG